>NC_088934.1:26697500-26997500 GCF_038396675.1 Hydra vulgaris | reverse complement strand
GTTATTTGATTTGATTTTTTACTTTTTATTTTTAAAAATGTTTTTGAATTTTGGAATGCTTGGAGCAAATTGATTAGCTGTGCACTTTACCAGATATTAATTTATTTTTTTTACACATTTCATTCCTAGATTTTACTACAGAAATATCTGGCTATAAAGCAGCTTTTGTTAACTTACAAGAACATTTTCCCAATTCAAGCAAGGTTTTAAATGACAAAATGGCACAACCTACTATAGAGGATCTTCAATCTCCAGCTCTGGTTACCAAGGTAGAAATAATATGGACCTTAAATGTTGTAATATCACATTTTTTCTTAAGATCATGCTTAAATTTAAATGAAATATTCAAATCTATGTTCTCTGATAGTACAATAGCATCAAAGTTTGCATTAAGCAAAACAAAATGTGGCTACCTCATAAATTTTGGTTTAGCACCATACTATTAAGAGCAACTTATATCTGAAGTCAGAGCATCACCCATCTTTGTTTTGTCATATGATGAGAGTATGAATGTAATCTTTAAAAATGAACAAATGGACTGTGGAGTTAGATACTGGGATTCAAAATCTAATGTTGTAAAAGCTAAATATATTGATTCTAAATTCCTCAGATGCCCTAATTCACAGAATTTATTTGACAAACTTATTGAAGCAACAGAGATGTTTAATCTTGGAAAACTAATTCAAGTATCAATAGATGGTCCTAATGTTAATTGGGAAATTCTAAAAATGTTAGATGAACATAGACAGGAAAAACAATATTCTGATATAGTTAATATGGGCAGTTGCAGTTTGCGCATTGTTCATGGGAAATTATTTTTTTACAGTTTGCGCATTTTTGGGAAATTATTGCTGCCCTACAGGCAGCAATAATTTCCCAAATTTAGGAGTTAAAAAAACTATTTCATGCGATGTATAATCTTTTCAAAGGGTCACCAGCTAAAATAGATGAAAATATTAGAGTTTGCGAAACTGATCTGCTTGCTTTGCCGTAAGTATGCGTATTTAAACAGAAAAAAATATAATAATAAATTATCTCATCTTTTATATTTATATATAAGTTAAGAGCATTTCACCATTTATATTTTTGGATTTTATTGTTTCACAGTTTCTGCACAACTCGCTGGGTAGAAGATGAAGGTGTGGCTTCTAGAGCCATTATTGTATGGTCAAACATGGTTAAAATTATAAAGTATTGGGAATCACTATGCAAAAGCAGATGTCCTAAAAATAAGAGCTATGAAGTTCTGGTAGATCATCATCTTCACAATTTTATCCCTTTGCGAATGCAGTTTTTCAAAGATCTTGCTAAAAAATTGAAAGGATTTCTAGTTCTATTTCAAACAGACAGACCTATGGTTGCATTTTTATCTAACAATTTAGAAAGCATGTTGCGAAGTTTGATGAAAATGATTCTCAAACCAAACATTTTAAATGAAGCTGCAACTGCATATAGTTTAGTTAAGATTGAAGTAGGTAAATCAAACAACCACCTAGATGTAAACAAAATTGAATTCGGAACAGCACTAAAACAGATTATTAAAACATTGTAAACCAGAAGAGAAATTAGAGTTTATAATGGAATGTAAGCAGATTATCATAGTGTTATTGCAAAAATTACAAGAAAGATGCCCATCGAAATATTCTTTAGTGAGGAATGCTTCATCTTTGTCTCCAAATGAAATGGTTCAAAACAAGGAAATATTCACTGTTAAATTCAAAGCTCTAGCTGAGAGATTGAGTGCATTAAAATGGCTTTCAACCGATGATGCAAATGATGAAAAACAACAATATTATGAATTTGTTAGTGCAGAAAGTGTTCAATTTAATGAAAAGTTTGAGTCTTTTAACAAGTTAACTGATTCTGTTGATAAATTTCTTGCTGTCTATTTACCCAAAATTCTGAAGGATTCAGCATTGTGCAAAGTCTGTGCTATCATTTTTGTGTTATCTCATTGCCAATCTGGGATAGAACGAGTATTAGCTCCCCAGCGATCTTTTAAAAAGTTGTAAGCTAGCATACAATCGCTACAATGCAGTATTGAAAGAAAACAAGGATCAGTTAAAGTTAGATGAAGTAAGCAGGAAACATCAATTGATTGATGGAGATATTTTAGTTTTTAAAAAATAGAAAGTGTTAGAAAATGCATTGAAATTCTCAAATCTGATGCTGACAAGTTAAGCATTGATGCAGAAGTAAAAAGAGACTTCACTGTCCTTGCAAAAGCAAATTCTTTTAGAAACACAATTTTAGAAAAAGAACAAACAATCAAAGACCTTGATCTTTTATTAAAAAAACTGGAGCAATCCAAAAAAGAGATATAATAAAAGAGTTCTTATATATATATTTATATGCGTATTCAAATATAAATATTTAGTTGTTTCGTTCTAAGACAATATATTTTGCATTTCCTGGTCCATTTTATTGTAGAGAAAAAATCAATATATCCTTGAATAACCCAAAATTTCCTTGAAAAATCCTGGAAATATCCTGGAATTTAAATTTTACTTTTAGCTGGCCACCCTGGAGTTTTAGAGCTGTACCCTCATTACAAGATAATAGAATGAGTTGCCTAGTCTTAAAAACAAAAGCAAAACCTATGCATTAAGTCAATAAGATCCAGCATTCAACATCCTAAACTGGAAACAATGTATAAAAATACATCGGCGTTAGCCTAATAGATGAAGAAGAGGTTTGAGGCTGGTCAACAGATAAGATCTGTTTACCCCTTAAGTCTTAGCCTCCTAAGCCTAGGAGGCCTTCTACAAGACAGTAGCTGGATGCATTTAATATCTGCCCAAGATGATGCCCAAGTATTTTTATCAAGACACCATCTCTAGCCCTTACCCAACCAAGAGCCCCAAGGCAGGGGCTTCAAGGATTTCAAGTCAGAGTTGGCTTCTAGCCTTTGCCGAAAAAAGCGTATCCAACAAGGCACCAGGACATGAAGCAGATTGTACTGGGTTACATGTTATCTGTAGCAGGATAACCTGACCTGACAATTCAGCAGAATAACCTGACCTGACACTTTTACAAAGTAATGGACTACAAGTCCATTACTTTGTAAGTATTGTTTAATAATAAAACCATATTTTGAGCTATAAAAATTTAATTTTTGTGATCATTTTAAAGCATACATTTTAAGTACTTCAAATACATTTTAAGTAGTTCTATGCTGCGTTGCATTATATAATTTTGCTATATGTAAAAAAAATGTATATACATGTATACATGTTTGTTTGATTGGTTTTCTATTGCAATCATACAGTCCTTAAATTAGAAAAATTAAGAAAAAACATCCAATTAATTTAATTTTTATTTTATAATTTTTCTTCATTGATCACATTTACAACAATTGTTAGTGATTTCTTCGATAGTATACTTTTAACTTTTGTTTATGAAGGTAAATGCCATAGTATTGAGTTGAAAAATGTTTATTGAATGTAAATGTTTATTGCATGTATCAAGTAGTTATTTGTTTTTACTGTAGCCCATTTAAACTATGTCACAATTATAAATGTTTATCGCATAAAATAATAGTTTATGGTTCATAATGTTTAGCTTAAGCTTATGCTTTAAGCTTTAGCTTATGGTTAATAATGGTATAGTTAAGCTTTAGCTTATGGTTCATAATGTTTAAGCTTAAAAAGCTATTTAGTTATAATTTTACATTAAGTCTTGAGAAATCATGCTTTGTTCTAGATTATTGGGGTTCAATTTAGTAGGACATCATTCACTTAAACTTTAAAGTTGTAGAATTTAGGCACACGCAAATATTCACTCTCTTATATATATCTTAAACAGGCAATTATTTTTTTAATTAAAAGCAAAATTGTTTCTACAAGCATCAAACTAAGAATATTTTATATATATATAGACAAGAGTTGTATTTCCAGCAATATAGAACATTTATCAATAAATATATATATATATATATAGAGAGAGAGAGAGAGAGTTTATAGAAATAATTTTTGTATAATTTTATTTATAATATAAATTTTTTTATATTTCAGGTGACAACCGATTCATTAATGCGGCATCAGAAGCATTAGAAGCTTTATGGAAAAAAAGATCTAAAATAGGCCTAGTAACTTGTTGTGTTTTTATCTTCTACAGTTTTATAAAAAATAACATACAAACAATTTAAAAGATCAAATGAATGCACTAAAAAGTTTATGTTTTTCATTTTGTGTGCAGTTGGTTGTGTTATTTTTTTATTTGCACAAAAAAAAACTATTTTTAAAATGCTTTTTATTTAATTTGTGTTCCAACAAGTTTTGGAGTAGCCAAATTATTGTTGATTAGCTCTCTGCTCAACTATTAGTCTTAAGTAAGCAACCAGAGTTGATATTTGACCGGGGCAAGGGCCCGGTTTGATAAAATATAGCCAGGACCGGATTTGTGACCGGGGCTGCATAAACATTAATATATCCTAAAGTACAAAATTTTATCTAAATTCATGTTATATTTTGTATATATATATATATATGCATATATAAACATCATTATGATCAACATGATCATAATCATCATTATCATCATCATTATCATCATCAATCATCATTATCATCATCATCATTGCCATCATCAGCAGCAGCAGGCTTTAGCCTTCCTCTTTTATGCTGTTTCTCAAATCATGGTCAATGCTCAAACAATCTATCATCTCTATTACAAATAACCAAAACTCATTCTAGCTTGGCTTCTTATTCAACAAATTGCATCTTTTACTGTATCTGTCCCTATTTATTAAATAATCGGACCGGATTTGCAAAAAGTCTTATTTTTAGCTGGGGCCAGGGCCTCGGTCACTTACTATTAGTCTTCAATCATGCCTTAGTAGCAGTGTCATGTTGTTCAATCTCTAGCTCCACCACTCATATGAAAGGCGTATGAATGTACAAATCCCTATGACAAATACCTTTGTATTTGTAATAGGTATCTGTTTTAGCAATAAATATAATAAGTTAAATAATAAAACAGTTTTTTTTTAAAAAATAAGTCTTTTTGTAAAAGGTTGGCAATCATATTAATGTGCAAACTGGAGAATGGACAGCTGTTGATTCTGGTATTGGTGCTGGAGTAGATTCATACTTTGAATATTTAGTAAAAGGAAGTACTCTTTTTTCAAATCCTCGATTTATGGAGATGTTTCAAGGTGAGTTTAAGTATTTTTGATTGTGTTTTTAAAAAAAAATGAAAATTATGCTCTTCTTTTTACTTCTAACTATTATGCTTTTGCGCCTGTTTTATTATAACTTTCATTGTACTGGCCCCTTGTCCCTAGTGAACCTTAAGACCTTAACTAGTTCATGTTATACAGGGCGGCACATAAGTAGCATTATAATTTACTTAATAAATAACCTTTTTTCCTGATTTTATGTAATGTTAGCATTTATTAAATTAAGAATATAGTTTGTAAGTATGTTCACATTATGTTTTGTAGATAATTTCTTTCAAATGATGCCCATCAATTGTTTTGACCTGAGATTATCCAAAGCATTTGTTATTCGATGGCCAAATATTTTGTGCAGGATAGTCATAGTTGGATGACCTGTTTGAGTTGTGGCTCTATTTCTATTTCCGTGACCATATGTTGTATAGCTTAAATCCTATAACTTTAAAATGGAAAATATTGCATTAAACGAAGTTCTGATTGGTTAGAAATGATGTCATTAGTGTTTTGATTGGTTATGAGTCAAAAATTTAAATTTCAGTGCAGGTATTAATAGGGGTGCTAGTAGTGGACCTCATCAAGTGGGAGATGACGCTGTCTAAGTTGTTGAAGATGTTTGTGATGTCAATGGTAATGGTAGTGTGGGTTTTAATAGAGATATTAATACAGTGTGGTGATAATGCAAATGCAAATTGTCAAAGAGGTCTGTGATTTCAATGCAAGTGTTAAAAGGGATGTTAATAGTGGTGTTAACAAATGTATATTCTGGATTGTTCTTTACCTCTGACCTTACAAAATTTCTAATCATTGATATTGAATTGAATGATTTGAAATGAAATGGTATTGAATATCATTTTCATTAACTACAACTTATTTTTTCATTTCTAAAATATTTCTTCTAGTTCTAAAATTTTTACCTGATGTTATATTTCTACTCTGTTGATGATGTTAAATTTCTACATTTGTACCTGATGTTAAATTTCTTGTTCTAATGTTTGTACCTGGTGTTAATTTTCTACTAGTTCTGATGTTTGTATCTGATGTTAATTTTCTACTATTTCCGATGTTTTTACCTCATGTTAAATTTCTACTAGTTCTGCATTATTAATATTATTACAAAAATAAAAAATGGTAAATCTTTTTTATGAGATTAATTTTGAATTATAGATAATATCTCATAAAAAAGATTAGAATTTTTTTTTTGTTGTTTTGTTTTTAGAACATAGTGCAACTATAAAAAAACGTTTGAAGTACAATGATTGGTATCTATGGGTGAACATGGATAGTGGTAAAGTCACACTTCCCATATTTCAATCTTTAGAAGCATATTGGCCAGGAGTTCAGGTTTATATATTAGTTTACATTGCTGATTTCTAAAGGGCATAAAATTTATTAAATCAGCAGAAAAATATTATTCAAAAACAAATAAGAAATATCAAAAGATTTTTTTATATATCAGTGCTATACCCAGTGATAGTTTGGGCTGCACTGGTCTAAAGAATAGTCTCTTTTAAAAAAAAAAGGTCGCTGTTATTTGTTATTTTTGTTTTTTTGTTGTTGTTTTTTTTATACATCTTGAACCTACTTGTTAAAATCAGGTAGAGTTTTGCAGTATGCTTTTTAGGATGAAATGATGGATACATATTCAACAATTTATGTTTAACAAATTGAAATATTCAAATTGTTTTTTAATATTTTTTATGCAGCGTTTTTTTTTAATAAATTAGTTATTGTAAAAAACAACCCAAATATGTAAAGGCCTTTTTTAAAGTGGGAGTGATTGCTTTGCGCGTGTGAAACATGCACCTACATGGAATACTTAAGCTCTCTATTATAGTAATGAGAGTATAAAATTGCGCTCGTCTCAATACTTAGGGAGAGAAACTTTTTTTATTGATAAAATGTTTTTGTTAAAGACTTAAGCTGTTTAATTAAAAAGTAAAATTCTATGTCATAATATGGTCTCAAATAAGCTCATAATTTGAATATAACTTAGATCATTTTGTTTAATATAGAACACAGGTTTCTGTTTTGTTCAAACAATGAATTGTAAGTTTTATTGTAATATTGGAAACTTAACATTATAACAAAAATAAATCAAGAAATACAAAAACTTTCAATTCTTTTTTAATTAAGTTATAACATTGTTATAGGTTAATTATTTTTTATAAAAAAGCATAAGTAATCATTTCTAAAGAATTCTTTTTATAATAGTGACAGCAAATTCCACAAATGTGTGAAGATCTACAGTAGTTAAGACATTTGCGACTTCCTGTAATTTAATTTTTGTATAAATTGAAGTTTTATTAATTTGATCATTCATTTCTGATGAATCTTTGTTGATGAAACACAGTGTAAAATAAAAAAAATTTTTGTAAAGTGATTTTCTACTAATATACAATTGCTCTGTTCTTTTAAGAACATTGAGCACTGTATTGTGTAGAATACATTTTAAAGTTGTTTAAATATATATATATATATATATATATATATATATATATATATATATATATATATAGATAGATAGATAGATAGATAGATAGATAGATAGATAGATAGATAGATAGATAGATAGATATAGATATATATGTATTTATACACACACACATATATATATATATATTAACTTGGTCAATAATGATTTTCTATTTAAAATTATTTTCTATTTCTATGTAAATTCTCCTTACAGAGGGTGTCTGCACGTGCTACAGCTGCAATTGCTACAGCAACACTTATTGATGCAGGAATGATAACATCTGATGATAAAAAGTTAGTTATTGACCATAGTAAATCTCTGATCTTAGTAAGGATTTTGACAAAATGGCAAAAAGTGGAGTTGTGAAATGCATATTTTTTAATGGGAGAATTAATCAAACCAAGCAAATGATTGAATTTGATGACTCAAATGCAAAATTTCCAGTAACTGTGAAAGAAGAACATTACTCTGTTTGTATGGAACCTGGAGGAAAATTTTTATTTTACTTTTTACTTTTACATTTTACTCCTGAGAAAGCAACATTAAACATGCAGAGATTATAGCAAATAAAGTTGTTGAATGGTTGACTGAGAGAGGTATTGACAAGTCTTTACTGGCTATTGGTGGAGACTCTACAAATGTAAACACCAGTTGGGAGGGTTGAGTCATCAAACATATAGAAATAAAATTAGGAAAAAAACTTGTTTAGCTTATATGTCAACTCCATACAAATAAGTTGCCACTGAGGCATCTTACAACCAATCTAGATGGTCGAACAAAATCTAACAATAAATGGTCTGGTGATATTGTGGCCATGCTTGATCTTGCTACAGATCTAGATATAAATCCAGTAATTGAAACTATTAAAGTTGGTAATCCACTTATTTCTCTCGATGATAAAATAATAAATGACCTAACTGCAGATCAATTTTATGGTTATAAAGTTGTTTGTGCCATTAGAAGTGGTATTTTACCACCAAAATTTCATTTATTACAAATTGGGCCTGTTTCACATTCAAGATGATTAACTACTGCTAACAGAGTATGTAGAATATGAATCTCTAAATATGGAATTGAAGGTAAAGATTTAGAAAATTTAAGGTCTATCACCGAGTACATTGTGGGTGTTTATTTTCCTTGTTGGTTTAAGATCAAAGTTGAACATTCTTGGATTGAAGGTCCTAAACATGTACTTTACCGGCTGCAGCAACTTTCAAAAAGAAGATGTCATTAAAATAGTATCACCCTCTATTTAAAGATCAGCTTGGTTTTGTTTCAGTGAGTTTATACTACAAACATTGTTGTGTTCTAATACTGAAGAGGATAGAATTGTAGCTATTAATAAGATAAAAGATATTAGAGGTACTGGAAATGAAGATCTACAAAAAGGTGATTCTTCTCCTAGACCAAGAAAAACTCCTGTTCTGAACTTTAATGCTGAAAAATTGGTAGACCTGATATCATGGGAGTCATTGGTTTATGAACCAGTCTTAACCTCGTCTACCACTCTAAAAACTTCTACCTCTCTAAAAACTTCTAAAATTAATGTATTTTTATTGAATCTTATGCAGGTACCGATTTGGCCATGTCATGGACAATCTGTTGAATGTTGGGTAAAGCAAGTTACTGAAGCTTCAAGGAGAGTGTACACTAATAGTAAACAAGACCTTGAAAGCTTGACACAAATGTTTTTGTATTAAATTTATAATATTTATTGAAACAATTCGGGTTTTTTTTTAATATCATGCTGTATTTTTAACATCAATACCAATAAAATTATTACACGATGTTAAGTTAAACTGTATTTAAAATACGTTAAAAAATATTTTAATATTTATAAATTAATCTCTATCTAATTTCAGTTTTAAATTAATATGCATACTAAATTCAAATTTAAATTCAAAGTCTAATTTTGAAATAAAAATATTTCTTTTAAATTTTATTTAAGTTCTTAAAGAAAATATATTCTTATCTAAAATTAGTTTTAATCGATATTTATTCCAACTGATATTTATCAAAGTAAAAAAAAACTTATTGTTTAAGTAAAAACCAGGTTTTTTGAGAAACCAGGTCAAAATTTTATTAGAATATAAAAAGTCAAATCACCTAAGCAAAAAAATTTTAAATTCAAATTTTAAAACCATATTTGGATTCTCCATTAAATTCTGCAACTTTTAGTAACTCCCCAACTTTTTTTTTTTAAAAATCTAAAATTGACACACCCTAATGTTCCATGCACTATCAGAGATGGTGCATGGCACCCAAAGCAACAAGTTTTTGTCTCATTTGTTGTAAAAATATAAGAGTATTATGCCTATATTAGCCTGAATCCAAGAAGTTACATGAGGAGCACATTTGTCAGCAGGAAGACAAAAGATTTCTACTCAACAGCCATCACAAAGAAAATCACAGAAAGAGTCATAGTCAGCTTTAAGGTAGTTGTAAGAGGTACAATGGTAGGGGGATTCTGATGATGAAGAATAATGAAATAATACTTTTAGAGAGAGCGAATCATGATCAGAAGCACCTAAGGGTGAATGTGGAGAAGCTGAGCACTGACTAGGATCAGAAACAAGACATAAGTTGAGTAGAGAAGGTAAATAATTCTAAAAGCAAGCTGTAAAGATGACTATTTGTGTTAGAGATTGAGAAAGGCAAAAGTTGTGGGCCTTAATGCCTGCAGAGTCACTAACACTAGAACCAAGCAATTCAGTGTGATGAGCATTTAAGTCATTAACAACACTGATGTTGGCTGAAAGATAAAGAGAAAGGGCTTGGTCAATTTGATCAGAAATAACATTGAAAAGAGTGCAGTCTTTTCAATGTTATTTCTGATCAAAAGGAGAGTGGTATAACAACAAAGAGAAAGGCGATTGAGTGAAATGGTGCTAAATGAAAGCACATGTTATTTGCCTAAGACACATATTATGATCATTTAGTTTTTCTAAATCAAATCTTAAAAAGTCTGCTGCATAGTTTTAATATCTGTTTATAATGATCTCTATTAAAATGTTCATATATCCTCATGTTTCTTAGATGAGTTGAAAAAGGTTATATTAGGCACCTCCAGAGCTGATATATGATATGCTTCAGATATTATATTAGGCACCTCCAGAGCAGATATATGATATGCTTTAATAATAAAACTGCCCATAATGAAACCATTCTCTACCATTGTTATGTTCTCCACTAAAAAAATAACTATAAATTCTCATATGAATCTTTTGCCATCTGGATCATCAGAAGTCTCTGTAAAAAATCAAAGTTTTGGGATTTTTTTTCCTTGATCTTTTTATCTTGATCAGCTTCATTGTTAATAAATTTCAAAGAAGCATGATTATTGGTGTTAACATTTTGAAGCTGATTATACATTTTAAGTTCTGTGAAATATTTTGGGTTAACCAAGATGGTGGCTGTTTTTAACTGGCTTTAAAAAATGTGACACTATCTCTTGTTTATCAAAACTCCTTGGATGAACTAGATAAATATATTTTTTAGAACTAACTATGAACCTTAAATAAGGTCTTTACTATCCTTCGATCTTCTAAACACTGTGAAAATATTGGTACTAAAAAGGAAAAAAGAAAGATAAAAAACCAAAGTTAAAAGAAGAAATCGTTCGAAAATGGAAAGTAATTAAAAAAAACTAAAATATAATATGAATATTGCTCCATTTTTGAAGGAATGAAAAAGAATGATTTTTAAATTTAATAACTTTGAGGGACTATGTGTTTGCTGGGTATTATGATATAATTTTTTTTATTAGAATACTTCATTTATTATGAAAACTATATACTTTTTGTGAGTAAGTGTTTGTGTTTGTATGTGTGTGTGTGACACGTTTTTATTTGTGAGTGTTAATGAAAATTTTTTGTTTGTTTATTTATTGTTCAATATTTCAATATTTTTTATTATTCATCAATAATAAAATCAGTTTATGGTAAACAAAGTTAGCATCATTAAAAAAATTTGCGCTGTCATATAATTGTGGTATTATTTCAATTCTTTAGATTTACCTTTTTGCTTTTAACTAATTGTTTTCCTTGCTTTTAACCTTTTTTTTTTTTTTTTTTTTTTTGGTGCCTTTAATCAATTATTTGTCTTTGTTTAAACAAATTGTTTTTTTGTTGTTGTTGCTGTTAACCTTTTTTTTTTTTTCTTTACTTTGTTTTAAACCAATTGTTTTAATCCTAAATGTTTTACTGTTTTTGTTTATTGTTATTTATATATACCAGGACATTTATGGAAAACAGTGTTGATATTGATGTCTATTTTACATGAATATTCATGAATAATAATAATAATAATTATGTCTCAAAAATTATTTAAAATTCAAGAAAAATAACTGATAATTTAGGTACTTGCTGGTAATATTGGTGAAGCTTCAAGAACTTTCTATAATTATTATCAAATTTGGCGTCAATATGGTGCAACTCCAGAATTTTATGAACTTAGCACCAGTAAGGCTTATGCAAAAAGAGAAGGCTATCCTTTACGACCAGGTAGTTATGATGATGGTAATGATGATGATCATGATTAATGGTTAATGATTATGATATTGTATTATTGTGTTTGACATTTTTTTTTTTTCTAATAATGTTTTACTTTTTAGAACTTATTGAGAGTGCTCTATATTTATATCAGGCAACTAAAGATCCATTCTTCTTAGATGTTGGACGTGACATAATTGAATCAATTGAACTACTGAGTAAACAACCTTGCGGTTATGCTACTGTAAGTTTCTTTATACTACCATAAATTTTTATAGATGTGCTCCATAAGTTATTTGTAGCTGATATAATTAATAATAGTAAAATAAAAAATAATAAAGTTAATGGAAATAAATTAACAAATATAAATTATTTAGCTACAATATTTAGCTTCTTAAGGATGCAGCCTTAAGAAGCTAAAGATTGTAGCTAAGCACAATTGATAAAATAAATATTTAGGATATACAGTATCGGACAAAACGAGTGCAACCAAATAATGCTAATTTAGTTTCTTTATATAAAAGTGCTGCATTTTTTCAATTTAGAGAAATAACTATGTAACTGTTTAGAGACAAAGTTCTTCAAGTTTTATTCATCACAAAGTTCATTATTTGTACACGAAAATTAATAAATTAATCAAAAGTATTAAAAAAAAGTTGGTTTCCTTCTGGACAAAACAAGTGCAACTCGACAAAATGTTGACCAAGCTGTATTTCGCTATCAATATTTCATGACGAATCCTTTGTTGTCGATCACAGCCTTGCATCTTCGAGGCATAGATTCGATCAGGTGATCAAAGAAACTTTGTGGAATCGCTGCCCAGGCCTTTTGGATTTGTTCAAACAGTTGATCCTTATTACGAACACCTTCACGATTAATTCTGCGGTTGACGATCACAGGTTCTCGATAGGGTTGAGATCCGGAGATTGAGGCGGCCAGGTGGTTGTCTTGAAACCACTGATTGACTACTTTTGCAGTGTGTTTCGGATCGTTGTCTTGCTGAAAAACCCATTTTATTGGCATATTCCATTCAGCATGAGGTAACATAACATCTTTCAGGATATTTTTATACATGAAACGGTCCATTATTCCATCGTTTCAATGTATTGGACCTAGACCCGTTAGCAGAAAAACACCCCCAGACCATTACATTGCCTCCACCATGCTTCACGGTCTTGTGGCAGTAACATAAATCGAGGCGTTTTCCAGCCGGTCGACGTACACGGCAAATGCCATCGCTCCCAATGATGTTGAACTTCGATTCATCACTAAACAGGACAGTTCGCCATTTCTGCACATTCCAGTCAATATGAGATGTAGCAAACAGGAGTCTTTTCTTCTGGTTTTTTAGTGAAATCAGCGGTTTCTTTGCAGGGCGTCGAGAAAACAATCCGGCTTCAACAGCACGTCGTCTGATTGTTTGGTCCGATACAGGCAGCTCTAATTGTTTTTGTATCTCGACTGATGATATCCAGGGATCCTTCTTGACGGATCTGATGATCATAGAATCCTCTCTAGAAGTGGTGGAACGCGGTCTTCCACTTTTGTTATCTGCTGCCAACTTCCCCGTAGAATGATATTTAGAACATTGTCTTGATACGGTCCATTTTTTCACGCGATGTTTATCATAAATACTTTTTTGTGACATTCCACTTATGTAATCGCCAATAATTTTCTTTCTTAGTTCCAATCCGAGACTGTCGGCAGCCATTTTTGCACTTGAAGTCATAAAAGTAATAAAAATAAATAATCACGTTTCTCAAGGCTTACCGTCTTACATTTACCTTGTGATGATACAATAATGCTCTGTGGAACACAACGTCTTGGTTGGATGTGGACTGTATTGATGTAATGAAACACTTGTTTTATTTTACTTCTTGTATTGATGTTCTTCGATAAAACACTTTGATAAAACTCACTTCGATAAATTGTCTTGATAATACTGACTGATTGACTTCCATATTCTGACTGAATAACTGTCTCTTATATAGTAAAATGAACCTGTGTGAACCTGTTCTGGAAGATTCTAGATGCTTCTTCTCGATGCTTCTGGAAGCTTCTGGATGCGTCTGGATGTTTCTGGATATTTCTGGATGCTACAGGATGCTTCCAGATGCTTCTTCTGGAAGCTTCTGGAACCTTCTGCATGCTTCTGGAAACTTCTGAATACTTCCTTTAGTTATTAAAAAACTTCCGTGACATTGACGCGGACCAGACTTAAGGAAATGAGACAAACCAAAAAAGTTGCACTTGTTTTGTCCGCTGCAATAAGGCACTTGTCAACGAAATTCTGCCTGTGTGCTGTCACCTGTTAGCTGATTGCTCATGTCATGGCATGCTATGACTCCAGCCTCCTGAACTGTTTGCTGTGGTAGTATAGTTTGTTTCGTTTTTAAGACATGTAAAATTAGGAACACTTTTTAGCATTGTTCGATGTTGGTTGCAAATGTTTTGTCCAATACTGTATATACATATATTTACATTTTCTTATTCATATCTACATGTATAAAAAACATTTATAAGTATATAAGTACATATCAACTGCTTTGTTTTGATACCTCATACACTTCAATTATTAATAGTTATTAAATGACAAAGTTGAAGCCTGACCTAGCAAAATAAAAAATAGTGACATCTGCTTGCTAATTTAATATAGAAAACTCAAGAGCAACAGACGAACTTTCAGACAAAGTAAAAACATTTACTATCAAGTCTTCATCAAAATTTAGACAAAAACTTTCAATGTTGTAGGAAAAGATAAATAAAGGGTTGCAAAAATAATTTGATGAAGATTTTTTCGGAGTAACCAGAGTTACAACTTTACAGCAAACCTTTGGATAAGTTGAAATAATATTTTTTACACTTCACCACATCAATTCAGATTTTAATTTAGTAGTTTTCTCATTGCTTGGATTCAAATGGGTAACAATTACAATAAACCTTACACTTTTTATTGAAAACAATAATGCATTGAGTGCATCGAGTCTGCATGGATTGCAATGGCAGTAAGATTTTAACTACTAACAAAAGTGATAAAATTCACTTTTGTTAGCAGCTCGGAATGGCAATTCAATGATCATAAAATACAACTTGTTATCATCTAAGCAATCAAGAACTCAAATGAGCATCGGTGAGATCTGTTGCAAGGACATGTCCTTGCAACAGATCTCACCGCCTGCACTCTATGTCATGCTAGTCAATATTGCAATATAATAGGACTACACGAAAAAAGCCAAATGTCCCAAACCTTATCTCAGTTTTTAATACAGCTCCAACATTTTCAGAAATCTTGTGAGGGTGGTGAGGGATGCGCGTGGTGTGGCCATAAATAAATATGTAAATACCTAATCATGTAAATATTATGTATACTGTCAGCCAATATTTCAAGACCTCATACTTGTACTCTTGCACCAATAGCTAATTGTCTGGGAACAACCAGCACAAACCAACAAGAATTTTTTTTCAAAACGGGATAGAAATGGAAAAAAAATGTCAAAAGTAATTAGTTAAATTAGTTAACGAAATTATGAATGCTTAAAAACAAAATAGTGGCTTGCTTGCTAAAGACATAACTTGCAAACCAAAAAGGTAATTATGGATAAAGTAGAAAAACACTACGTGATTCAGAAAATCTCCCAGCGGTGCTAAAAAAGTCTTATAAAAGCTGCTAGTGGTGCTCAAAAAGATTTTTTTAGTATATTTGTGTATGCTAAGTAAGCTACTTATGCTATTAAAGAAAAAGAAAGAAACGAAATTAAGAAGTTAAATGTGGCTATAGATTTGTTGTTTAAGAAAAGTAAAGAACTCTAAAATTGTTCTTTGATATCATGATTATGTTATCTTTTATTCATTATTTAGTGAAAGATTTATAAATAAGATAATTTTGATTCAACTTTTGTTTTCAGTATTTCAGCATGAAAGAGGTTGAGAAATTGTTTGTAATTGGACAGACAGATTGAGGCATTAGAGGATTATTGTTTTCTTCTTAAAGATATAAAAGTTGATTTGACCTTTGAATTTTACTTGTACATTACTTGTGTTCATGATTCAGTTTCTTATGTTCAGAATGCTATTTACTAGATTGGTTTATTGATTACATAAGAATAATGCATTATTACATTAAATTATTGTTGTTATTTAAGATGAACACTTCAAGAACTATTTTTAACTGTAATAACTTTAGTTTATCTACGTAGTTCACCTTAATTCTTGCTAAGGCCGGGCTGTCCCATATTAATTGAAATTAAAATCATAGCAAAATTAGTAAAAGTTACCATAAGGTGCTGGGATAAGTACTGTGTAAATTACTTACCTCTTTGTGTGTACCCTACGTGTAAGCTACTTATTTTTTTATTTAAAATATTTTATGTTTATTTTTTTTTTTTTTTTTACAAAAGATCAAAGACGTAAATACGCACGAGTTAGAAGATCGAATGGAATCGTTTTTTCTGGCTGAAACGACAAAGTATTTGTATCTTCTTTTTGATGAAGATAACTTTATTCATAAATACAGCAGCGAGTATTTTAAGACAGAAAGTACTCATGATGATTGTTTTTTGGGAAGCTCAGGATATATATTTAATACTGAAGCGCATCCTATAGACTTGGCTGGCATCCAATGTTGTAAACATAAACATGGAAATAGTACTTATTTATTAAACGCTTTATCCAAAAAATTTGCCTGCAAACGAAGACCTTTTCACCAGAAAATGTTTGGTTTGGGTACTTACGTCGAAGATGATAGTAATCTTTTACATAATTATCCAGATGTTGCAACTTAAATTATACCCTTACATGGTTGCTCATTTTTTTAGTTTTATTAAAACATTGTATTATTTAAAATATTTTATATTATACGTAAATTATATTACTCGCCCAATCTGTCCCAAAATTCCAAAATGTCCCAAATTTAAAAAATTTTACTTTTTTTTGCCATAAAATGTCATAATTTATAGAGTTATGTCCTAAATTGTTCTAAAATTAAAAAAGATTTTTTTAAATAACTGTTTATATTATACAATAATATATCTATAGTAATGCAGTTTTTTTCGTGCTTACATCTTATATAATATATAACAAATTTAACTTATATATATGTATAATCTAACTTTGTTTTAACGTCTAAAAGTCAATTTAATCCATAACATATTATAAGATTTATCCGAAACATATGAAGGCCAATAAGTCTTGTATAAAATTATTACACTTGGAAATTTTTATACAAGACTTATTGGTCTTTTTTGGAATTTTGGAATAATTTCATTAAAAAAAATTTCAAGCAATTATAAACAGTTCAGAAAAAAGATTTTAATAACCATCCTCTCCCCCATACTTTTAAGGACCCCTCCTCTGCTCTACACTAGTTATTTGAAAATCAATCCCCTCCTTTTCCAACGCATAAACTATTTAAAATAATAAAAACAAAAAAAATTGACAAATCTGTTGCTTAACATAATATTGATTTTTTAAACTCGTGAAACTAAATGCTTTGTTTAAAAAAAAGAAATCAGGTTTAAGGAGAGAAAACGAAAGGTAGTCAAACCGCTTACTCGCTTTCTTTAACACTCCTCTCCCCCATCCTTCTCACCCCTTTCCTTGTACTCATTAGCACGTTTTGGGGTAACCCCTCCTCTTTTATTTGCCTACGTACTTTATGGACACCCCTATGTATACATACGAAGGTGTGTCGATTTCAGACTTTTATTTAAAAAAAAATTGAAATATAAATTAAAGATGTCAGTTCTTTTGAAAGTTTAAATAGTTTTTGTTTTCTTTTAAAAGGAATTAAACTGACTATTAAACATTAAAACATAATTAGACTTGGTTTATAAAATAGTTTTTAAACTCAAAATGTATGAATTTTAAAACTAGTTTTGTAACATGTGGAAAAGAGATTTTAATTTCTGTAAAGGTTTTACTGAAACATTTGGATGGTAAAGCACCAAACCAGTCTATACAACAAAGTTGAAAAAAATTAGTTTATATTAAAAACGATTTATAAAGTGTTTCTTTGCAATTACATTAAATTATGTTGTTATTGAAAATGAACACTTAAAGAACTATTTTTAACTGTAATAACTTTAGTTTATCTACGAAGTTCACCTTAATTCTTGCTAAAGCCGAGCTGTCTCATATTAACTGAAATTAAAATCATACTCAAAATGTATGAATTTTAAAACTATTTTTGTAACAAATGTGATTTATGAACTCTGCAAACATCAATATACTATACTTAAATGTTTTAAGTACACTGCAGCCGTATTCAGATCTTTCCATTAAACTAAAGACAGAATTTGAGTGTTCGTTAAGAAAAAAACTCTATACAGCGTGTTTTAAAACGGAGGAAAGTGAATGGTATTCTAATTCTTCCGTTTAGGCTCCGTATATTAACTGCTCCGATAATTTTTTATGTTGAAATTCCTCCTTTAGTCAGCTCCGCTAACTAGTTTTCGTGCTGTTTTTTTATCGCATCTAAACGTTGCGATGTCAACAGACGATTATTTTCTTTAATTGGTAAACCCCAGCCGATGTTTTTATAAATAGTGATTGTTGAGTAATTCTTTAAATTTAGTTTCAACACGCTGCAATACGAAAAATTCAAAGAGTTTGTATCTATTTAACACTTAGTTTCATTTTTTTAAATTTTATATTTATGTCTCTTTACTCTTAAGGATTACACATTTTTTTGTAACTTTATTTTCTTCGACTTTTGCAAACAAATCAAAATATGAAAACCAAGTAATAAATTTTGATACATTTTAAGAAATTGCGATCTTCTTTATCGCACTAAAGTGAAGGTTTTATTCTCCTAGTGTTTAAACTATATAGGGGAAACTGGTACAAAATTGGGTACTTAGGCCAAATTGGTTTTTTGGAAGTAGACCTTGTTTTGAATGCGGAAACGAATAAATAATTATTGATTTTGAATTATCATGTGTTAAAATGCCTCCATCAGTTGCATTAGTTCAAAGCTTTAGCAAAATTTGTTTTGCCTAAGTAAATATGAATTAAAATAAACTTCGATGTAATTTAACCGTGTCGTACCATATCATGCTGCGGAATTTTATTCTTTCATATGATACGCTGAAGCTCATATTGCATTTAACTTAGAAATAGATATTATTAAAACTTTTGAATTTTGAAATGCGTGAACGTTTTTTAGTTGTGGTACTGTTTTTAGCATATGCTACCAATTAAGGCATAATGAGGTATAAAATATTGGGCATAATGGGGTATTCCCCATTTTACCTCAAGTGTTTTTAAATAAATTGTAGACTAACTATATATGACATTTTTATAAAAATAAAATAATTTTTTATCCTGAATACATTTTGTTCCACACAAAATATATTTTCCACTTATATTTTGAGTTCATATATATGAACACACATTCATATATATGAACTCAATGACACAGACACACACATTCATAAATATGAATATGAGTGTAAAAATATCTGGAATTGTGACAAAACAGGTATGGGAGGTACATTCCGCCCATTATTTGCTCGTAAACGAATGTAGCCAGAATTAATAGACGGAGCACCACCAGGTCCAGGCACCTGGTGGTGCTCTGAATGACACTCAAGTGGGTGGATACAAAAAGAATTGTTTATTGTTTGGTTAAGAAAATTTATTCAATATTCAAAGACAAGAAGAAGTTCTTTAGTTTTACTGATTTTAGATGAACATAAATCTCACACTAGAAAATTGATTAACATTGCGAGAGAAAATGGTATAATTCTTCTGTGTTCACCTAAAACATTGCACACATCAAATGCAGCCCTTGGGTTCGGCTTTTATGAAGCAACGCTACTCAAAAATCAAAAGCAAGCAAGCAATTTTAAAATTGAATTTCCACGCAAGCTCAATTTCAAGTAGTTGCACATTTTAGCTCAGCCTACTTGGAAGCTGCCACAATTGCAAATGCCATAAATGGCTTTCGAAAAGCAGGCATATGGCCAGTAAATAGAAATGTTTTTTTCCGAAGCAGCAGAAACTACCGATAATAATTTCATTGCAATTAATACCACTAGTCTC
Organism: Hydra vulgaris; assembly: GCF_038396675.1. Taxonomy (NCBI): domain Eukaryota; kingdom Metazoa; phylum Cnidaria; class Hydrozoa; order Anthoathecata; family Hydridae; genus Hydra; species Hydra vulgaris. The sequence continues at coordinate 26,977,321 of NC_088934.1, read as the reverse complement.
TAAGGTTTATCATTCTAATACCAAAGAAGTCACTGCAAAGGAGCCTACCAAGACAGAGAGGAAAAAATGCAATCCTGACCTCTTCTCCAAATAGAGCTTTGCTTTTAGACATCCTGAGTAATAAAGGAGTGAAATCCATCAAAAAAAAAAAAAGCTCAAAATGACAATTAAAATGGTAATGCATATAAAAATTCAAAGAACCAAAAGATAAAAGGCCAAGTTTCATATGTGAACTCTGCCTAAAGTCTTCAACATATGTTATTGTTACATTGTATACCCCATTTTGCCCCTAGAATTGGGCAAAATGATTTTTTTCTAAAGATTTTTAAATGTTAAACAATTTTTTTTTATTTAATTTATTTAATAATAATTGAATTTTTCTTTTGTCAGAAAGAAAAAGTCAATTATTTAGTAGTTTGTGTTGTATTTTATCATTAAAAATCCATAACATATTATAAGATTTATCCGAAACATATGAAGGCCAATAAGTCTTGTTATTAAAGTTGTTTTTATTTTAACTATTTGTGCCATCTTTTTGATGACTTTTCCTTGTGTACCCCATTATACCCCAAGTTCCCCTAGTATTTCTAAAATAAGTTGTGTCACTGCGTACTTTGTACTGTGTTCTTTCTGACAATTAACTGTTCAAAAATTGTCTTACTTGCCACGGTAAATTGCACCACAAATCATTTCAGTAATGCTAATAAGAGCATGAGAAGTGGAGTGATTTGAGCGAAACCCACACAGTCAAATATGAAAACAAGAAGAATTATTCAAAAAGTTGTAAATACGAGAATACCTAAGTTTTTCTAAAAGTTTGCTGACATTTTATAATAATGAATTGGTCTGTAGTTATTACATTCAAGTTTTGAAACTTTTTTATGAATTGGGATACTAGAAGCAGTTTTTAAAATATGACAGATTAAATAGTTCAGAGAGTACAGGAGATTATTATATCACTTATATTATATTATATTTAGATTATATCATTTGCAAGAACTTTAAAGATAGGTATTGGAATGCTGTTAGGTCCCGAAGCCTTGCTTAACAGAATGAATAATAGAAAATACTTCGTTTTTGTCTATAGGTTTTATGAATATTGATTTAAGATTAGGATTTTTAAGACATTTATTAAAGTCAGTATTGAATCTTTTTCTGTAATTCTTCCGGAACTGAAGCAAAGAATGAACTAAAAGATTCCGAAATTTTAATGGGGTCCTATATCATGGAGTTGTTAGAAGATAAGCAGGAAAGATATGAGTTAACTCTCGAACTAATGTTGAAAAGATTCCTAATACCATCCCATGTAGATTTCAAGTTTTTGGCATAATCAGAGAAGAACTTAGAGTAATGGTTCTTTTTACTACGACGGGTGAGAGTAACAAGTAAGTTTCTATATGTTTTATAAGATTTTTCTAGATTGAGTTTGTTATAAGGATTCTTTGTTTTAAAAGATTTGTTAAATACTTTATTTCGCATTTTAATTGAAGTCAAGATTCCTCGTGTTATCTAAGGTTTGGGACCCCTTGACAAGCAGCAATTGCTGACTTTTTTTTATTGGTGCATCTTTATCTAAAAGAGAATTGAAACTTTTGAAAAACTCTTCAATTGACTTTTAGTCTTCATCGACATTGATTACACTAGTCCAGCTAATTTTTGAGAAATCGCTACATAATTCCTCGCAATTTTTTTTTTTTAAATTCAATTTATATTTTTTAAATTCTGACGAAAAATGCAGCTTATTCGAGGATTAATTTTGGTTCTTTAAAATAGATGTATTAAAAATTGGGGTAAATGATCTGATACCGTAGAAGTAAAATTACCGGCAAAAATAATTGTAGAAGTTGCATTATAATATATTATATCAATTAGAGTTTTGGAGTAATTCATGATTCTTGTTGGCAATGAAATAAAGGGAAGAAAGTTATTTAAAGCAATGGTGTCTAAAAATTCAGAGACAGAATTATCTTATCTTTGCTAATAAAAGATCGCCATTAAAATCGCCCATTAAAAAAGTAGTTTTATTTTTTCCATAATAGCTTTTCAAAAAGTGGAATTAAATATGATTTAATAAATTCTGAAATATCCATATAAGAATGGTAATAAATACAGCCAATAATGATGTTTGATTTTTTAGGAAAGTGATTTCCACAAACAAAGATTATAAAAACTTTGGTTTAAGCATAAGATCGTTTCGAGGTTTGTAAATTAATGTATTAGATATATAAAGTAAAGCTCCTCCAAAATAAGATTTTGTTAGAGTGTGCTCATAATCATAAATGGTAAAATTTAATGGGATAGTTGGTAGGATGTCATTTTTTAGATTAGTTTCAGTTATGCCTGTAATACTGATTTCATGGTTAAAAATTCGTCAAAATTTTTAATAAGAGAAGCAATGTATAAATGAAAAAGAGAAAAATTATTTTTTGGCGATGTTGGCTGAGTTGAAATATTCTATGTTCATTTATTTACAGTTAATAGGGTTTTCTTCGAGGTTTACATCATTGTCATTGTTGTTATTAAATTGATGGGAAATGAAGTCATTAAGTTCGTCATAAAGATTAGACTCTATGGTGTTTGGAAAAGATGATATGTTGTTTGAGAGTTCATTAATATGAATCACTTTATCATTTATTGTTTGTAGACGCAGCTCCTTATCAGATAAAGAACTAAATGGAAAAATATATTTTCTACATGAAATACAGAACCAAGATGTTTTAGAGTTTTTCAATATCCTAAAATCCGTATCATTCAGACGACAGCATTTTTTATGAAAAAGCTTTAGGCAATGATTCATTGAAGGTAGTGATGGTTTGTATTAGTTTTCTTAAAACAATCTTTGCAGTGAGTAGACATTTAAGTAGTACAGTTTTTAAAATGAAATGATTGAATGAAGTGAAATAAGGAAACACACAGTAATATGAACATCAATATAACCAAAAATATTAAAATTAATAATAGTGTTTATTAATAAATACAAATATAAATATAATTCAATTAATAAAAAAATAAAATAAAATAAATATTTATTTAACAATTAAAATAAATAATGAAAAAAATACTAGTAATAAAAATAGGGAAAAATAATGTAAATAAATACTAAAAAATAAGTTAAAATTAGTTAAACTATTAGTTATTAGTATAAAATAAAATAAATTATATTAAAATAATAAAAAATTATGAATAATTATAAGTAAAATATTCTAGTTATAATACGTGAAAGTATTTAATAATAAACTATTAAGTTTATACTTAGAATTATAAGTTAACAAGTAAAACTAAAGTGACTAAGTTAACAAACTATATAGATATACAATAATAATAATAATAATAATAATAATAATAATAATAATAATAATAGTAATAATAACAATAACAATAATAACAATAATAATAATAAGTATATATAATAATAAACAATAAAAGAATAAAGGAAAAAAACTAATGAAAAATAAACAGAACAAAGCTAGAAAAAAAATAAAATAAGAATAATTACATTAAATTAAAAGCGTATTATAATATAAACAAACTAAATTCTTCTTAAATTTCACTACAATCTTCTAGCACTACTATTGCTTATTCTTCTTTTTTTTTCTTAGTTTAATTAATTCTTCTTTTTTTTTTTTACTTAACTTTTTAGTTTTTATTTTTAGTTTTTATCGAATTTTTCCTTTTTTTTTTTTCTTTCCTTCTTTTTTGTATGACTTTTTATGTGCGTTTGTTTAAAGATGATTTTTAAGATTGTTAAAGAATTATTTATGCATATAAAATAATTATTTACTTGCTATTATAATTTGGTTTTATCTTCAACCTTTATATTTATCTTTTCTTTTCTTTTTCTCTTTTACCTTTAAAAAAACATAATATAATCTTGATTTGTCTATCAGAGCATTCTTCACATATTCTACAACCATTGGATAGAGGTGTCTATTGTCATGTCAAACAAGCATGGAAAGAAATTCTTACGAAGTATCACAAAGACGCAAAATGTTAGAATTTAGAAACAAAATTTCCACCGTTGCTCAAACTGCTGAACGAGAATGGTAAATGTTTTACACGCTTGCATGCAATTGCTGGTTTCCAGTACACTAGCTTATTTCCACTTAATAAAAACAACATAAGTCATAAGGCATTAGCAACTTTATCAACTTTAGCAGCCTCCGCAGCACCTACACCATCTTGATCAGATACAGCTTTATCATCTTCAACAGCCACCGCAGCACCTACTCCAACTACACACCGCTTACCATCTTTCTCAATACACCAGCTTCAAGTTTTAATAGGTATCAATCATGTGTTGAGCGTTGCGAAAACGGTATCTAGATAGAGTTAAAGCAGTTTTTTCGAGCCAGAAATCAATTGCATGCTAATCAAAGAAATCAAAGCAGCGCAACATGTCAAAACTTGGCGGAAAATGTATTACCGAAGAAAATGTAATCGAGTTCCTCAAACAAAGAGATGAAGAAAAAGCAGCAAAGGAAGACGTGAATGTTGCTAAACTTATCCCAAAGCATAGACTCTCTATGCCAAGCACTCAAATGCCTGAGCATAACAATGCTGAGCAACGTCAGCAAAACAATAATGAAGAACAAGTACCAGCAGCCAAACGATTAAAAGTTGCAAAATGTAAAAAGTGTTGAGTACAGTTACACACAGAAATGTTGCAATGCGAGAATTCGATGCGTCTGGAACAGTTGTGCAAAGAAACATGTTTACCAATAAAATATGATGTTGGAACTAAATTTTTTTGTTGAAAAAAAGGTGTAAAAACTTTATTGTAGTTTCTTAAATATAAATTACAAAAAAGTTAAAATTTAAAAAATTCAGTGTTTTCTCAAGTGTGTGGTTTTATCAGAATGTCGCCTAAAACCGCACAAATTTTTTCCTTTACATTTAATATTTTCGATAATTTTATTATTATTATTTTAACATAAATTTATATTAACTTATGTAGTTTTTTATTACCTAATAAATAAAAAAAATGAAAAATAAAAAAGCTATTTAATTTTTATTGATAAGTGTGCAGTTTTACCCGGTTTTACTCTACTATTTATGTATAAATATACTTTTTATGCTTGTTAAATATACTTTTTATGCTTGTTAAATATACAACATATATAGTTTTAGTTAGAAATGCATTAATTCAGATGCTATCTAGTTTATCTGTTTTAGAATGTTGTGTCACACACAGGGTGGGGATCGAAATGCTCTATCCCCCTTCCCTACAAAAAATTATTATATACAATTGCAATACAGGCTATAAGTATACTATATTATAGTAGGGGACGTCTATATAATGAGTACGCACTAAACCACCATTTTTGCAACCTCTCTTTTTCCTTCTCTTTTTTGCTTCTCTTTTTTGCGAACAGCAGCTTTTTTTACCCATTGTGCCTCTGCGTATTTACATACAAAATCAAGACCGTCTTGTAAAATTTTAAAACATTAAAAAAGCATTTTATTGAAATTTACCCCTCTCACCACAGCTTATTGGAACTATTATTATATATATATATTTATATATATATATATATATATATATATATATATATATATATATATATATATATATATATATATATATATATATATATATACATATATTAAGAAATATAATATAATTTCGTTAAAAAATAACAAATATTCGACTAACTAAATCATACGGTAATATTTAAACAAGGGAGTAAATTGAAACCAACAAATTTCAGACCAGTATCAATGTCGTCAATACCATGTAAAATATTAGAAAGAATAATTGCTGGTAATATAATCAAGCATTTAATAACAAATAAGCTATTAGCAAAGGAACAGAATGGTTTTTTGAAAGGTAAGAGCTGCACAAAAAGTTTACGAAAATTTCTTGAAACCTTAACAAGCGGTATTCCAATTGATGTTTTGTATACCGACATTCGAAAAGCTTTCCACAGAGTATCGGACATAAAACTTTGTGTTTTGTTTTATGCTTCCGGTATTGTTGGTATACCTCTTAAATGAATTGAATCATTCTTATCGAATAGGTAACAACAAATAGTGACGGGAAAATGCTAAGCAAATTGAGTTGATGTGAACCATAGGGTTCTGTGGTTCACATTAACTCACTCCTTTTATATGATGGTTCACATCAACCCACTCCTTTTATAAAAGATTATATAACTCCGAACTGTAAAACTTTTAAATAAATTGAGTTATTGATTGTGTTATGTGCTTCAGAAAAATGTTTCTCTACTGATTATAACTTAAGTTATAAGTAAAAAAAATTGTAGAGAAAAAATAACTTGTTTTGTTTGTTTTCATACGCTTTCTCCTAAAGTTTTTATTCGTTTTATCTTGAAACTCAATTAATTACTCAACTCAATTAATTGTTTTATCTAGAAACTCAAAAATGTGGAGATATAACAAGATAATTATAACGTCGCGAGTAACTAGCGACGTTAACAACTGTTGTGTACATATTGCAGAAATAAAAAGTATGATTTACTGATCAGCTTTAAGATGATGATAAATTCGCCAAGTCAGCCTACACAACATATGTTGAAATAATATAATTAGACGCAAAGTCTTTAACAAAAGCCAATAAATTAAAAAAGTTAGAAGTATTTGCAATTCAGCAGTCGTATTCACATTTCTTCGTTTTACCTTGCAAAAAGCTATCATCTCGTTAAAAGTAAAATAGTAGTTTTTAACGCTAGCGATAAAATAAACACGTATATTTATGTCTCCGTTTGATTAACTGAAAGAGTAAATTTAGTTATCCGAAATGCTGTTAAAGCCAAAATCTAACCCTGCTATAACCCACAGTTAAAACTGCTATCAGAGAAACTTTCTATTACATTAAAAAAAAAAAAAAGGTATCCAATTAAAACAAGCATACACAAATAAGTTTGCTTTTATAACAAATAAGTTGTTATATACTATGTAAAACTTGGCAAAGCTACATTTAAACGGTCTAAAATTTATTATTTCGCTAGTTGCGCTCTCGTGTGAAGACTTGCTCAAAGTGGAGACTTTTTAATATAAATGTAAGGATTATTTATTGGCTTCAGTACATATATCGACTAACTTATAGCCTAACCTATTTAGAATAAATACAAGTTTCAACACAAGTTTCTTAAACTACTATTGTTATTTTTTTAAATATGGTTGAATTCTAATTTCATAAAATTTGACATTTTTTTTACTTAGTTATAATGATTATAAAGTGTAGTAAATTGTGCTTATTGCGCAGATGTCCAGAGAAATGGGAGTAATTGCTCTGCTACAAGTGGCAGAAACAATAATAAATGCTGATGTTGTGACATTAGCATTTGATGCAACAACAATTAAGGGCATTCACATAAATCAAATTCATTTTGCTACTAAGCAACAAATCCTTACAGCCAGCATCACTGAATTACCAGGAGGCAAGGCAGAGGACTATGTAAAACACATTACTGATACCATTGAGGATTTAGCCAACACATATGCAGCATATTATAAATTAGAGATTGCTGATGTAAGGAAAAAACTAATGGGCAAAATAATGTCAACGTTGACAGACAGGGCCTCAGTTAACCATGCAGCAGTTGTGAAGCTAAACAGCATACTTGAAAAAGAGCTGTAAGAGTTAAACTGTCATCTGCATCCACTTGATGGAATAGCCAGTGAGACCAGGAAAGCACTTCAAAAGCTGAATGATACAATACCCAGTACCACTTATGGGTCAGATTGCAGAGCTGCAAATCTTTTGTACAGCATTTCAAAGTTAAGGTCAATGTTTGAATTATGTATTTGATCCAAATAATGTAAACAAACTGCATATTGTTACTTTTTTTATAAAATCAGAGTTTAATTGCTTGCTATGTTTTAAATCTGCATTATTGTATTTCAGATACAAGGCCAAAGGAGATCCGCATGGTTTGAAATCCTTTCTCAAACAAAGTGGATTATCTTGCAGTACTTTTCCAAGGTATGTTGGCAACCGATTGCACATACTGTTTTGTTCAGCTGGCATTGTATACAGGTACTGACAATTGGTATTCAACTATCTAGTCCATGCATTTGATTTTCCAATAGCAAATGCATAATTTGTTTTATTCTGTTTTTAGGCACAGACAAATACTAGTCAACTATCTGGAGAAGTACTGCAACAACACGACTTTACTGAGGACATCTCTGCTAAGAGATTTCAAAAATGAGGAGATAATGATCCATCTACAAGCCCTTGGACTCTGGGGCAAATTCTTAACTGGACCTTGGATGGCCCTTTTTTATGCAGAGGAAAAACAAAGAAACCATTTTGAATTGGTATGCAATTTTTTTTATTCTTACAATGTAACTTAAACATTTAATGCATGTATTAATTTATGATCTAAAAAAATAACTTCTAATAAAAAATAACTTCTTTTTAGGCTGAGTATCTCAAGTCTGCAATTAAGGTTGTGGAAATACTTTGTGATGAGCCGGAATTTCTATTGTCGTCACAGTTAGATACATTTGGTCGCCCACTGATTTCTGATGAGACATTGGTTACATTACGCATTATTGAAGGGAAGTATTTGGAGCAATTGCTTTCTGTTTTAAAAATAATAGCTAATGCTACAGTGACAGTTTTAAAAAGGCAGCTGTCAAGGTACTTGACTGGTGAACTCTCTACACCGAGCCAGTTCATGCAAGATAAGGCAGTTAGTGCCCCTATTAATAATATTTGGGCTGAGAAAACCCTTGGCATGATAGACTTTTTTACTCGCAGGGCGCCTAATGCTGAAATTTCATTTTTAGATGGCAAGACAAAGGTGAAGGTGAACAAATCTCTGGACTGGCTGTGTAATAATACAAAAAAAGAGCAAGAAAAAATAGTTAAATTTTGTATATCTAGGGGGGCAGTTTCAAGAAAACAAAGTAAAGAGAGAAGGTTGAGAGGAGAAGAGTTAGCAAAGTTACGGTTAAAAGAAAAAGGTCAGAAAAGAGAAATGGAACAGAGAAATAGATTAGCTAGAGATATAAAAAAACTTATTTTAGAAAATAGTTTAGATATTGTACATAATTCCATTTTCTCTTCACTCTCAGAATACCAAAGAGTCAAAGTATTAGAAATGTTAAATGAGGATCCAGTTAAAATTGAAGGAGCTAGAGTTGAACATTTATGGAATGAGGAGGGGAATGAAGTAGCTTATAAGGGAAGAATAGTTATGAAGTTACCACCAGTTACTGGAAAAGTTGTTAGTTTTATAATTGCATATTGGAAAGAGGATGAAGAAGAAGATGATGCAGAAGACTTTAAAATACCAGTAGATAGCCTCTTGGCTGACGTTGCTCTTGGTGATTTAGTTTTCTATTGATTCAGGTTCTACATTTAGTTACCGGTATTTAAATATTAGACAAATGTTTACAATAGTATTTTATTTTAGTTATGCATTTTAATTTTTTTGTTTTTTTGAACGTATTATTTTTTATGATTAATTGTGTTTAACTTTATGTTGTTGTCAATTTTACTCCATTTTAAAAGATTTTCAATATTATATTGATAATTAATATTTATATGAGCCTCCTTTCAGCAGACTAGTAATTTGTACCTTAAACATAAAGTTAATGTAATGAGTCATATACCTTAGAAAAATAAGTCTTCTTTGCACTTAGTTTGTGAACTATTAATTTTTAAATTGCATCCTCGTCAAAATTCACCCCACTCCACTTTGTTTTTTGTATCTGATAAGATGAAAATAAGCTATTTGATCCATAAAAAATTTAATAAATTAAAGATCTAATAATGATGAATCACTGTTTTAAATTTTATTACATTATCTCAGTCGGTTTTTTACTTATGCAGTTTTTAGTGCCAGTAACGCAAAATATTGGTCACGGTTTTTCTTAATTTTCTATAGCAGAAATTACCACTTTTACAGGCGGAAAAAAAATCATAACTTCCGTCATAGTTAACATAGACAGGCAAATTAGGCGTCATTGGATAGCTCTCATTAAGCTTTATGTAACAGCATAAGTTTTGTAACTGTATTATTATATTGAATTTTTTTATCAAAGTACCTATTTAAAATTATGGTTCACATGGCAATATCATCAGCATACAGAAGATAGAATTCACTGTTGCCAATTTTAGAAGCTCTTGAATAGTAATGACTAAATTATTGAATTCTTTCTTTTGAAACACTTTTTTGCTTTATAAGTTTTTATTTATTTTTTGAATAAATGATATAAGCCGAACATATATAATTTTTTTTAACTTGTATGTGAATTATATAAAACAATTAACATTATTAACTTCATAAAATGCATGTGTTATGGTGTATTTTATAACAAGGACATGATAAAATCTCCATGCTACGGTCAAGATAGTAGCATGGATTTTAGCCTACCCCCTCTAATAATTATTTTACAATAAGATGATCTTGAAAAGATCAATTTTTAATTAAATATATTAAGTGCAGCTTTGGAAAAAAACAAACTTTAACCATTTAATTATCGTTCAGATTCACTTGCTTCGGATGTATTAATGGAGCGCAAATGCAAGAGCGGATGCAAATTAATGGAGCGTATTATACGTGATGAGATAAAGAAACATTTAGTGCACAATTTGATAATAAAACAACAACATGGCTTCGTTAATAAAAAAATTGCACTACCAATTTGCTTGAATCAATTGATTTTATTAAAAAAGCACTTGCAGGTTGATACAATGTAGATATGCTGTTATTAGGTTTTGCAAAAGCATTTGACTGTTTTATTGTTAAGGTTATTAGTAAAGCTTGATTGGCTCGGGATTATTATATATCATAATACTCCGCTATCTATTAAAATAGATAGCGGAGTCCCTCAGCTCAAAGATTTAGGTTTACTATTCTTCGTGGTATTTATAAACAATTTTTTAAATAAAATCAAAAATGAAGGCAAACTATTCGCTGACGATACTAAACTATTAGCAGTCATTAAATCGAATCAGATAACATCAGTTTTGAGTCACCATATATGCTATTATTAGGCATATTGCATCAACGGCTTTATTAACAGTCGTTTTTGACAGAAAAGTGATCAAGTCGCCACGACCTCTTCTGTTGCCAACTGAATCATGCCGGGATTTGCATTTTGAACCACCTCTCTGATATGTGCTTTGATAAATATGCTTAGAATTTGCAATGTTATATCCACTAATGAACGTTGATTGATCTGAAGGTTTGCTAAATGCCAGACAAAAAGAACAAAATAACTTTTGTGTGTTTTCTTCAAAGGTCAGCCAGTGACGAGGTTTATTATTTCTGAAATAAACGCTCTGGTAAATAATTTTACCGTTTAGATCAAAATTGTTTTGCTTGGATGAAATTTAAAAAATGATTTCAAAATGTCTGCTTGTGGTTTCAAAAAATAATAATAATTGTTTTGAGTTTCTTCACTTGGCTCGCATTGATTACTGTTCAGTTTATATTGAGTGTCAGAGTTAGGATAAGAGTTGCATTGTCATCAAAACTATTTGCCGTTTGAAACCATGTGTATCTGCCTCATAAGGTGATAATAATACCGCATCAGCGGCATTACAAATTGGATGGAGATCAGTAATTATTTCTGTTGTTGCTACATCAGCCATATTGATATTAACAATTGAGTTAGTAATAAAAGATGTTGCAAACATATTCGTTAACTTTTTACATTTCTGGCCATCGTTCTCAAAACGTGTTTTCTTTCTTATTCGTTCTTTCTCGGCACTCCTTTTCGTTTATTCATTTTCTATGGGGTAGAGTATGCATGCCGGAAATAAACTAAAATAATTTGAAATTTTATTTAAATTGTTTTACACACACGATAATTATTATATAATTTTAAAAGTAGGAAAAAGAAATAATTCATTTTATATTAAGTATATGGCTTATTTCAAGCTTATGCGCAACATCAACAAATAAATTCTGTTTTTCAGTTCATACAGATGCTGATTTAACAATGTGGAACTCATAGGATAAAGTTTCGACGGCATCTCCAGCGCCCCTCCTTCTGCATTTAATCATAAAAATCAAGAAAAATATTTATAATACACAATATTAACATAAGTAAGCGACATGTTTTAGAATTATAGATGTCTTATAAAATGAAAACATAAAATTAAAGCGTTAATTTAATAATAATAAGGTTAAACAATAATATAATATTGTTAAGCGTTATTTATTTACAGAATAATGATAAATAGTATTCGAATTTCGAAAACTAAACATTTGTAGAACTATTAGACAAATAAATTTGGTTTGAAACCGTAAATTCAAAAGAAACTTAAGCCTTAGATGACTTTACTTTTTCTTTCGTATTTTCTTTTTCTTTTTCATTTTTTTCTTTGTTTTTTTCTTGTGGCGCGTAGGGCCTCGAATCTCCCATAGGCCAATAAGGTCATATAAACTAATTTAGCTTTTGCCTAAATCCGCCATTGAGTTCATATACTTGCCGAAACAATTTCGATGAGCAATCAACAAAATAAATAGTACAACAAACATAATAGTAACATAGTTTGTAACAACAAAATATTATCAATAATACTAACCTCTGACTTTTCTGTCAGTAAACAATAACAAATTTAAAAGCTACGTCATTATAAAATAAAAAGTTTATCATTTGTTAACTAATTAGGTTTGTTTACATTAATGAGTTTATGCATATAAGTGTTATCTCGAGGCAGTGGCAGGAATACAAAAGAATTTCTCGTAAATAATTAATAAGACTAAGGGAAATACCCTTTCTAACGCATCGCACTTAAAACGTACGCTAGAAATCTTATTTCTTACCACTACTCAAAAACGTTCGCTACGTGAATAATTAATGAATTTAGGACTCAAATTTTTGTTTTGACACACTCAGCATTTTATAAAAAAGGTTTTCTTACCCTTACGAGTACTCACAGATGTTTATCTGTGAGTACTCGTACATGTCTTCATAATATCTGGAATTTCTAAAGCTTTTTTTAATCTATAAATACCTACTTTTTGGAATCGAAACTCTGACCACGCTTCAGCATTATCTAGCTCATCTAATTCAAAATGTTTTTAATTTCAATAAGGGTAATCATTTTTAGATCTACTAAGGCGGTCTTAGTACAAGCAAACGCTTGTACTAAGACCGCCTAAAGATAACGCGCGCATGCTTAAACTCACGATTAATATAATACTACTTTCGATCAGCTCAAGATGGCCGCGAAAATTTATATAATTAGCCGGCAGATGGCCTTTAATTAGATGCAATTAGAGACCAGAAAAACAGTTATTATATTTTCAGTTAAATTTTAATTTACATTTTATTTGGAAAATAAAATGTAGCCTAACTAAAAATATAACACAATTTTTTATGCCAACCGGCCCACCGGGAATCTCCCGGTATCCCGGCAGCCCAGTCCAAGCATGCCCCTATAACAGTTTACATTACGTATTGTAACCCCTATAACATTTTAAAGTTACGTTACGTCTTAATCGGTTACAATTGGTAACAAGGTTACATTCTCTAACTTTTAATTAAATATTAAGTAAATAAACTTGATAATGCAGTAAATGTTTGTTTTATATTGCCGTATTGCTAAAAATCATCTTTTATTTTATTTTCATTGTAAAATAGCTTCGTCACAATTGGTTACTTTGTCACGAAAAAAAAAAACTTTCAATTCGGAACGTTACGGCTCAATTGCTTTTATTTTTAACTTTATAAAGTATAACCAAATAAGACGTAACGTAACGTTACCAAATAAAGATTCGAGACTTAACTAAACTACGTGACATAAATGGATTTTTTTAACGTAACTTTACATCTTAATCGGTTACACTCTAAAGGTGAGTTTCCACTCATCTGTTTTTCTACGGGAACGGGAAAGGATATGGAAAAATAATCACGTGAGCATGCGCAGTTTTCCTTTGGGCAAATAAAAACTTTATTACGCATGCTCACGTGACTATATTACCTTTCCTTTCCCATTCCCGTTGAAAAACGGATGAGTCGTAACTCGCCTTAACAAGTAACAAGATAGACGTAAGGTAACGTAAAATAAACTAAATTTGTGACGCATTAAATTTGAGAATTAGGTATTGTGGTTTATTCTCCTCCGGCTAGTTGCCATACAGAGACCACCACACCAAGGCACGCAAAGACATGTTCGCAAGAAGGAGCGTAATAACCGCTTTACGGCCGAGAGTAAAGTGAGTTTTGGAAGAACGAAAAAAATACAAAAAAATATAAAATCAGTAAACACAAAAAAAATAAAAAATACAAAAATAGAAAAATTATATAATAAAATATACAAAACAGATTGTGATATATTTACGAAAGCTTGTAAAACCTTATATTGTAAAAACTTAAAAACCTTAGTTAATGTTATTAAAAAAAAATTGTAAATATTTATTATTTTGTAATAAAAAAAAAAAAAAAAAAAAAGTTAAGAAAATGTTGTTTTCTTATTATATAAAAGTTACAAGTAGTTATTACAGTAGTTAAGAAAATGTTCTGTTGTTTTCTTATTATATAAAAGTGTATCAATAAATTATTTATAAATGGAAAAATATATAAAGTTAAACGATTTGTAAACTTATTGTAAATATGAGTATTTATTATGCAGAGATAGTAAAAAAATTGTAAATATTTATTATTTTGTAATAGAAAAAAAAAAAAAAAAAAAGAAAAGTTAAGAAAATAACACGGAAAAAAACACATCTAAACTTTTTTACAGTATTTGTGTTAATATTTTTTGTGGTTTTTTTGTTGTTTATTGGTATCAAACGTTATTTATTACAACTGTCTTTATTGAGTTGAAATTTTATTTAATGGCGAAAAGTTATGCTAGTGCTCTTGGTTCCGTTACGACATCTGTTCATCCCAATAGCAATCTTGGTATTTTTAACACGAAGTTCGAGGTTGACAATTCAAACGTTCTTATTTGTCGGTATGGTGATCTTAACGTTTCCGTTAGTGATTTTCTTGCTAGCTTGGCTGAAAAGAAGCTACTTAGTAGTGTGTGGGGAGTCACTAGACATTACTCCAACAAGTTATTTGAGTTTGCCGTTACAAACAACTCGTATTTGACATCCTTTCTAGAAGCAGAAATAGAAATTAAAGGTATGGTTTTAAACTTTCAGCAAAAGTTTGTGCGAAAGGTCCACGTCCTGGTTCAGAACATTCCAATAGGTACCCTTAGGAATGGCTGCCAAAACGCCATTGTCCTGCTTGGCAAACATCTAGCTGCAGGACGTGGAGAGTTTGATTCTTTCTACCTACAGAAATGCAAGGTCCTTGAAGAGGGCATTTTCACAGGAAACGTGATAATTATTATCAAGAACTGGCACAACCCCACTCTAAATCCGTTACCCCGCTACCAAAAAGTTGATGGTCTAATTTTACGGTATAAACATCCTGGCCAGCCCGAACCCAACCCTAAAGTAACAAACCAAACCGTTCCACCCACCAATTCTTTACAACCTACTACACCGCAGATCAACAATGAAATTGTAGAAACCAAAGTTAACAACGTCGGTATCGAGATTGATGTTGATACTAATCCTAGAAAGGAAAACATCAGCGATAAAGAAAATAGTGTTAAAACCGAAAAGACTCGTTCCACCCAACCAACGAGAAAACGTTTGAGGCAGTTGGAACGCGGAACCCTCAAAAAACGTTTAAACAACACGGAGTTAAAAGTGTCTTAAGAAGAAGTTTGTTTTTCAGAAGAAAATAAGGAAATGTCGCATGAAGACGAAATTGATTTGCTAGTTATAGATGAACAATACGATAGCCAAATTGGTGCGAAAAAGAAATCGTAAGATTAATTTTCATTCCTATTTTTTTCTTTCTATCTTCTTTTTTTTAACTTTGTTCTCAAATCAGAATATTATTTCGAATTTTTTTGTTCTAAAAATATCATTTCTTTTTCTTTCTACAAAAATTCTTTTTTATACGTTCTATTTTTAACCTCATTAATTATGCATATCACCTTTTTGATTAAGCGCTTAAGCTGTCGTAATTTGTATTGTTGTAGTTCGCGCTTTTTTGTGGAATGTTACGGTCCAGTGCGTCCTATTGTTCGTATTACGTCAGTTCAAACGAAAACTCGTGCTATAAGGTTAAGGTTTATATGTTTGTGTTTTTTATGTCAGGTTGTAAAATTATTATATTCATGTTTAAGGTACACGAGTTTTCAAATTAGGAAACCTGATCCTCTTCATCATGGCTATTAATATTTTAACGTGCAACATAAACGGTCTAAACGACCAAGTCAAACGCGATAATTTTTTTGGGTTTCTCAAAAAGTCCTCCTTCAGGAAACAAAATCCGGACCGTCCACTGTTAAACAGTGGAGTGACGAATGGACTGGTGAGTCTATTTGGAACTCTGGTCCGAGTCATAACTGTTGTGGGGTGGCAGTTCTCTCTAAATCCAATGTTTCTTTAAACGAACTAAAGAGGGACAATAACGGAAGAATATTAAATGTCATGATAAAAATTGACGAACACGAAATGCAGGTGCTGAATATTTATGCTCCTAATGTGCCGAGAGAAAGGCGCCGTTTTTTCGGCGGCCTTGGAGACATCTTGCAGGACACAGGACTACCCGTCCTGTTGGCCGGGGATTTCAGCATGGTCGAAAGCCTGCCTCTTGACACAGAAGGCACAAACAACTTTAGATATCACACCTACGGCATTACTGAACTCGGGGTCTTCCAAGTTAGGTATAACCTAGTTGATGTTTTCCGTTACAAGTTTCCCAACAAAAGAGAATTCACATGGCGCAATCAGACGGTCAAATGTAGACTCGACAGAATCTACTGCCCTGAAAAAGTCGCCAAAAAAACAACACACACCAAAATTCTCACCAACCCTTTTTCTGACCACGAGTTCGTGTTAACAACTGTCAATTTTAGTGAAACCAGGAGAGGACCAGGATACTGGAAATTAAATTGCTCCCTTTTGGAAATAGAAGTGCATAGGCAGAAAATTGAACTCTTAATTCAAGATTGGCAAACTAAAAAACGGTCCTATACGTCAATTCTAAAATGGTGGGACGACTGCAAACTTTTTGTTAGGGCTGAATTACAACACATATCGATACAGGAAAGTGCAAAAAACAAAAAAAATATCAAAAGGATTAAAAACGAAATCCAACAGGAGCGACAAAACGCTAACCCGAATTTAGACAGCATCACAGAAAAACGCGATGCTCTTTTCCTGCTCCAGTTTCCCGGAGCGTTTATTCGCACGAAACAAAAACTAATTGAAAAAGGAGAAAAACCTTCAAAATTTTTGTACGATTCGGAAAAAACTCAACAGAGGAACAAGTCAATTACCGAAATTCGCAAGAATGACGGCACATTGACGAGTGAACCTGGTGAAATACTAAACTCCCTTGTTTCATATTATAAAAGCATTTACACCAAAACTAGTTTATGCAAAGACAGCCAAAATTATGTCTTGTCACACATCACTAAACGTTTAAGTGATGATGAAAATCAATTTTTAAACACCCGCCTAACCAGCGTGGAAATTAAAGAAGTCCTTTTTAAATTTGAAAACGGAAAATCTCCGGGCTGTGACGGACTTCCAGCTGAATTTTATAAAACCTTTTGGCACACTTTAGAAAAAGATTTTGAAGAACTTGCCTACGAAATACTTTTCGTAGAAAAAAACACTAACCACTCTATGAAAAAATCAATTATTTCACTGATTCCTAAACAAGGAGATCTTACCGAATGCAAAAACGGGAGGCTCATATCCTTAATCGGCGCTGATTACAAAATAATCACAAAAGCGCTGGCCCTACGACTTGCAAAAGTAATGGGCAAAATTATAGAACCAAATCAAACTTGCGGAATCCCAGGTAGAACAATATTCTCAAATTTACATCTAGTCCGTGATCTTATCGATTACGCGCAATTTAAAAATCTACCTAGTTTCATTTTGTCAATAGATCAAGAAAAGGCGTTTGATAAAGTCGACCGTGCGTTTCTGCTTCAGATTCTCCGAAAATTCAATCTCGGAGAAAATGTTGTATCTTTTGTCAACACCTTATATTCAGAAGTTTCGGCATCTGTTCTGAATTGCGGTTTCCTGTCAGCCTCCTTTCCTACGGAAAGAGGAGTTAGACAGGGTGGCCCCCTCTCTCTCTTGCTGTACGTTTTTGTTGCCGAAGCTCTCGCTTTAGTGATCAGAGCGGACAGCAGAATAGAGGGTTTCCCGTTACCAGGTACACCTAAACCCCTCAAAATACAGCAGTACGCAGACGATTCGAACTTTTTTGCCAGGGATGTAAAATCAGTCCGCGTTTTTTTCGAAAAAATAAAACTGTTTGAAAAAGCAAGTGGTTCAGTGATCAACGCCTCAAAAACCAAGGGTCTCGCTCTTGGGGGTTTTGATCCTAAAATGTACCCGGAATTGGACGACATAGAGTAGAACAACAACACCGGTTTCAAAATATTAGGTGTTACTTTTTACACCAGACTGAGCGATACTACCAATTTCAACTGGTTAGTAACTCTAAACAAAATAGAGAAAAAACTCAAGTTTCTGGGACTACGTACTTTGTCACTTAGGGGAAAGACTATGTTGATAAATACGTTAGCAATGTCAAAAGTGTGGTTTCTGGCAAACATGCTGCCCGTTCCCGAATGGGCAATAGAACGTCTGCATAGAGCCATTTTCGAAAATCTGTGGCAAAAGACCAATTTCAATCCGGTCAAAAGAGAGACACTTTTCTTACCCGTCAAAAGCGGTGGTCTCGGAATTTTATCACCGAAGGAGCAAAGTTTTGCACTTCGCCTCAAAGCACTCTTTCAACTGAAAGAGTGCAAAGAGGACAAAGCTCACGACACTTACTACTTTTCAAAGTATTGGTTGGCGAGTTCACTTATAAAATTTACGAACCAAAACCAAAGCTGGAACTTTTTAAAGCAGAACGATTTTCCGAAACACTGGGACAACAAAACGTCTCAGTACTACAAAACAACAATAGAAATATTAGGCAAAAACGGGTCCCTTTTTAACGTTCCCCTAAAAACAACAAAAATTTTTTACTTAGAAGTGGCAACAAATCGGCAGTCGTTCCAGCTGAACTTTTCTGGAACGGTTCAACAAAAACAACAATGCCGTGGACCCAAATTTGGAAAAAAAACTTCACCTCCCACGCATGCGGACCGACTCAAAACATCCTCTTTCGTTTTTTACACAACAGTTTACCTTCTGCGGCCTTGCTAGCCAAAAGCACAAGGCAGCAGATCGTCAAAAATAACAAATGCAAAACTTGTGGTAAAATCGAGGACAACATGCACATCTTTGCCTACTGTCCTCCTTCTGTAGAAATTTGGGAGTATTTTAAACAGGTATATAACTCCTTGACATCCCGAAACAACTTTTCTCCGATAAATTCGATTTTCTTGATTGAAACAGCGACTTTATCGGAGAAAAGCCCCACTTCGCAGCTGCTGTTGACACTCACTCAAACCATCATGAGTGCAATATGGAACAGTAGATGTCATCACATGTATAGTAATAAAAAAATTGACCCAATGGCAGTGATCAGGGTAATAACCAGGAACATCAGGAACATTATTACCTTAAAATATAATTATTATGTCCGTAGAAACACCGCGGACTTTTTTTGTGAGTATTTTTGTATTAAAAACATTTTCTGTCAAGTGGAGAATGGAAGTCTGAAACTAGACATATGAGCTAAAAATTTCCTTTCCTCTTGCAAATTTTTATGCTATACAACAAAATTATTATTATATATGATTAGCAAATCACTGCCAGCCCTTATTTTATGAAATATTATTTTAACACATAAGTTTCTTATCTATAGTGTTCGTAACGTAATGTTTATGTAAAAGTCCTGTAAATCTTTTTTAATTTTTTTTTACATATAAATCATTCCTTTTTACCTTATGAACCTTTCCTTAACCTATTTTAAAATTTCTCCTTTTTTTAACTTAATCTAAACTCTTGATTTCTTTCCGCACAACAGCAAATAAATAAAAAACAAAAAAATACAAAAAAAATATAAAATCAAAAAACACAAAAAAATATAAAATCAATAAACACAAAAAAAATACAAAATACAAAAATTATATAATAAAATATACAAAAAATATTGTGTATATATTTACGAAAGCTTGTAAAACCTTACATTGTAAAAACTTAAAAACCTTTTTTAATGTTATTAAAAAAAATTTTAAATATTTATTATTTTGTAATAAAAAAAAAAAAAGTTAAGAAATAAAAATACAAGGCGGTCTACTGTTCCACTATTAAAATACATAAAGACAGACTCCCAGGAGGCTCACGTTTAAGAAAATAAAAAACCCACTATATAAAAAATAAAAAATCGAAAACGAAAACGAAAAAACGAAAAAAATTAAAATTCGAAGAAAATAAAACGAAAAAGCGAAAAAGAAAACTTCAAAAAAAAAGATTTTCACTAAAAAATATATCTGGGCATTTTAATTTACAAGAACTTTGTTAATTTCTAGATTAAAATTATTTTCTCCGCTCCAGATATTTTTGCATTCTTGTAGAAAAGAAATCTTTTCATTATTAATAATAGAAATTTGGAATTCGTCTGACAAAATTCTTTTAAATTTGCCTTGGAATTCCAGCATGAGCGTCCTTCTGGGGTAAATTTTTTTGTCGTGGAACGACCTCATTCTATTGCAATATATTATGTATAATAGTTCGTTAGTTATTAGTTTTCCAATATAAAATTTATTTATAAAAGTTGATGAAAAGAAAAGTAGTGATTTGAAAGTGTTTTTAAGAGGTATTAGGTATGGGTATATTTTGTGAATGAGGGCTAAAGTGTATTTTACTAAGGGTTGAACTTTTTCACACTTAAACATCATGTGTTGTATGTTTTCTGATTCTTTCATATATTGTGGGCAGAGATCGTCTGTTATATGGCCTCTTTTTTTAAACAGTGTATTGGTGGGTAGTGCAAAATGTATTAGTTTATTTCATCGGCTTTGTTGTTGCTTTCATTTTTGTGTATGGATATAAACAAATGGGGCCATTCTTTTGTTAAGGTATTATTCATACTGTTGAAAATGTCCTTCCATCTGTAAAATTTATTGGGTGTACTTTTATCGTTGTTATTTAGGGAAGTGTTGTAAATTGCTTTAGGAGTTAAGTCAAGGAATCGTATTCGACGGTTGTTTTTGGTGCTTATGCACAACGACGTTTTGTTGTAGTCGAAGCTTTGACTTTGGGTGTTTATCATGTTTTTCCATTGGGGTGGTAATGAATTTATTATGGTTGTTAAAAGGCGTTGTTTTATACCAATAACTTGGCTTTCCAGAAAACCCTGGACAAATACTTTTGAGATGTCCCCTTGCATGATTAAGTTATTATTTATGGATTCTTGAGTTGGTTTCATAGTTTGGTTTTTGTTGCGTATGTATGGGTTAAAAAATATTGGTTGCATTAGCACTTCTTCGATGGTGAGATTCTTATGGTTATTGTGTTTTAAGTAGAATTTATTCCAACTTTTCATTGTTTGTTGGTAATACGGAGGTAGAGTTTTTAAAGAATCATATGAGTGTGATGTGAGAAGGACAAGGTTTCCTTGATTAGCGTTTCGGTTATAAGTATGTAGGAAGCTGAGTCTTTCCAGGCGCCGTTTTTGTTTTTGTTATACAACTTTGAGATCCAGCTCAGCTGTAAAGATTCGAGTTTTTTCTTGACGTCGACTATATTTAAACCTCCATGGTCTATCGGAAGTTTTGATGTTTGCTTAGGGGTTTTTACGGTGCTGTTATTCCATAGAAAACTTTCTATTTTACGTTCAATTATTTCGATTTTTTTGTCAGAAGGAATGGGTGTTGTGAAGGCTAAATGCCATAAGCTGCTTAAAAAGGTTTGATTTATTATGATAGCTTTAGCTTTTATGGATAACCTGAAACGCTTCCAGCTAACAATTTTTTTGCTAATGATGTTAATACTCTCATCCCATTGACGGTTTATGCAGTTACTTGTGTTTGAGAAGGTTATACCTAGACTCTGGAGAGTCTTGCTGTGCCAAGAAAAATTGAGGAAATTTTCTTTTATCGGAGATCTGTTTATTCCAAGCCACAGGCCTTGGCATTTGGTAGTATTTAGTTTTGCTCCTGTGGCTAGTTTGTATACATTTAGGGCGTTGTCTAGAGCTTTTATAGAGTTGTCTGAAGAGAGGTAAAAGTTTGTGTCGTCGGCGTATTGTTGGAGCTTTGTCTCTTTGTTGTTTAGAGTTATTCCCTTTATTTCGGTATTTTTACGGATGTATCCTGCAAAAACCTCAGCTTGCAGAACGTAGAGTGTCATTGAAAGAGGACATCCTTGTCGTACTCCCCTGTGTATGTCTATTTTTTCTGATAGGAAACCGTTTATTTTTAGATGTGAACTTATGTCATAGTACAGTGTTTTGATAAGGTTTATAAATTGCACGCTAAAACCAAAATTAAATAGGCAGTCATACAAGAAATTTCTGCCTACGCGATCGAAAGCTTTTATTTGATCGATGGATACGATGGAAGCATCTAAATTGTTTTTGTTGGCGATGTAAATAACGTCTCTAGTGTATGCAAGGTTTTCGTAAATGGATCTGTGGGGGATGCATGCGGTTTGATCTTCTTTGATGATTGACGCTAGTATATTTGCTAGACGGTTTGAGATTATTTTGGTAAGTATTTTGTAGTCGGTGTTGAGAAGTGATATGGGTCGCCAGTTTGAGATATCGGCTTTATCCCCTTTTTTTATAGAGGCAAGTTATTATGGCTTGTTATTGGGTTTCTGACATTTCGTTTTTCTGAATGATATCGTTTAAGACTTTAACTAAACTTTCTCCTAAACTATTAATGTTAGATTTATAAAATTCCGCGGTTAGCCCATCTTTGCCGGGTGATTTGTTGTTTTTCATTGTTTTTATTGCATTTTTGACTTCGGCTAAATCAATCGGTTTATCTAGTGAATGCTTTTGTTGTTCGGAAATTTGTTTTATGTCTGTATTTTCGAGTAAATGTTTTTGCAGCGTGACATCGTTTTTGCTGTTTTTATAAAGGTTTTTGTAAAATATTTCAAATGTTTTAGTGATATCAGCTGTGTTATTTTTTTCGTTTCCGTTCTTATCTTTAATGTTAATGATTACTTGTTTAGATATTTTAGCTTTTTCAAGTTGAAAAAAGAAATTGCTGCATTTTTCGCAATGCGTCCTCCATTTTATTTTAGCCCTTATTTTTGCGCCGTTTAGTTTGTTTATTTTGAAGGTTTGTAGCTTTATTTTAAGGTTTTCACTAAGATGTTTCATCTTGGGATTAAAAGGCGCTTTTTTGAGAGAGTTTTTTAGCTGTTTTTAAGTTTATATTCTTCTTGACGGCTCTTTTTTGCCTCCGTTTTGCTAAATTTTTTTGAAAGAATTTTAATTTCTTCTTTAAGAGAATCCCAGTCAGATGTTTTATTTTCAGACTGATTAATTTTTTGGTTGGCTAAATATATAATTTTTGTTAGTTTTTCGTTATAGTTTTGGTTATTTAAAATTTTGTTGTTTAAGATCCATAGTTCTTTTCCGATATCTAAGTTTTTAAGAGTGATGGTGGCGCATACTGAATTGTGGTGATCTGAAAAAGTCATCGGCTCGTGTTCTATGTTTATTAATTGTCGCATGTGTTTGCTAATATATAAGCGATCTAAGCGGGAGAATGTGGTGTTATTGGTAGATTTATAAGTATATTCTTTTGTGCAAGGATTAAATTTCCTCCACGTGTCTTCAACGTTAAGTTCTTTTAATAATGTTTTAAAGGCCTCGATTGAGAGACATTTTTTTCGATTTATTTGTGGGTGCCGATCTATTTCTTTCAGAACCATGTTAAAATCGCCCCCAAGGATTATAAAATGGTATCTAGAATTGTTTATTTTTATTTTTTTGATAATTTTTTTGAAATAAATTTTTCCTTTTAAGCTGGATTCACAACACTTTCGTAAGTCCAAAATTTGCGTAAAGTTTGTGTAAGTTTTTGCTTAAGTTCAAAGTTACGTTAAGTGGTATTCACAAACCTTGCGTAAACAAAAACTTACCGAAATTCTTAAGTTTTTACGTAAGTTATTTACGCAAAAAGTCTAAAAAACGGTATTCACAACATTTTCCTAAAAAGTGCTCAGCAAACTTTACGCAAGAAAAGTTACGTCTGCTATTTTCTGACTTTGGTTTTTAGCATGACTTTAAATCATCTAATAATATTTAAAAATGGGGTTTTTATTATTATAAAAGATTTCAGATTTTGTTTGTTATTGCCAATAAAATGTAATTTTCTTCTTAATTTTATACTGCTAATCGTTAATTTATTTATTTGAATAAAACAGCTTTAGTATTTTTTTTAACAACAACAACAATAGCTGTATATTTACCAAAAGTTTAGATGTACTACATAAACTTGTTTTATAAAGCTTGTTTTCACCTTAAATTTAAGGTTAAAAAAATATACACATAATCTATATAATGGATGGTTCCCTCTCTCATAGCCTAGCTAAAACAAGGAGAGCGACCATAGTACGGATATATCATATAGTTTTGTAGTATGCCAATAACTAATTAAATAAGTTAAGTTAACTTAATAACTAGTTATTGTCATACATGTCAAAACTATATGATGTACCCATATTAGAATAACTTATGTTTGTATCTATACTATACTATCTATACTATATTATACAAAAATATATACAATAATATTAGTGAAGTATATACTTTAACTTGCAAAACTACATAAAGAGAGAGAGTCTCTCTTTTCTCACTCTGTCTGTGTGTGAGAGAAAATATTTGTGCTAATATAGATACAATATTCACTAAAATATATAATCAATTCATTAGTTTTTTAAATATCTATTTTTTATTTATTTATAAATGAGAACAAGACTATTTCAAAATACAACAATGCTTAAATTATCTCTGAGTAATTAGGCTATTGAAGTAAAAAAGTATTATAACCTAAATATTAAACTTACTTTGAATAATGATGCTATGTTTTTCGATAATTTCAATTATTCAAAGGTATTAATAATATATTAAAATTATTTTGAATAATAATGCTCTGTTTTTAGTTATTTCAATTATCAGGAGATATTAATATGGATAGTTTAAATTATTAAAAAAAAGAGCATTGTTTTTTAAAGCCTAATTTCTTGGTAAATAATATTGTTATTTGTAAATAATAAACATATTCTGTAATAGTTTAAATTGTTTTGGTAGATCATTTTTTTTTGTATTTCTATATGAAATCTCATTGTTGTAGTTTGTTATTGCAAAGAGCAGAAAGTCCATAAAAAGTTCCTTGATCCATCAGTTAGTCCAAATGGAGTAATAGTGCTTTTTACAATCCTATTATCACAATAGCTATTAGATTGTATTGTATTTGGTGTCTTGAAAACCTACTACAATACTTGTTGTTGTGATTTAATCAATACTTGCTCTATCAAAGAGTCAAACTTTTTTATACTGCACGTACCTGATTCACAGAACTAACTTTACGCTATCCATCAAATATAAGAATCATGTTTTTATTCGTGCAAATATGGTGCCATAAATTCTCAATCTGAAATATCACAGAAAAAAACTTACAAAAAACAAGTGGGTTTCCATTCAAACTCAACTTTTATTAGTTAATACAATTAAAACATTTTCCATAACATATTATGAAAAATACATTGTATTTTTCATATATGTTATGGATAAGTTGTTGAACTTTTGTTTATGTTTTCAAAATGTTCCTTATATTTGTAACAATAGAAACTTTGTTCATAAATAGTTTCAAATATACTAGAATGCAATCAAATGTATTTCTTGAATTTAATGAAGCAATTTCTTTATTTGATGAAACTGTCATTCCCTATTGCAAATAAAAGTGTTTTTGATTCAAGTCAATTATATGATAAAACAAGACCACTCAGAAGAAAATTTAACAATTATCATGATGTTTTTTTATACCCTAGGGTATGAGAAGTAAGAATGAAAACAAGAAGTTAAAAAAAAAATACTTTAGTTTAGCACTTCCATTATTTTATGAACGTGAAGTTTTATGCTAAACTAAAGTATTTTGTTTTCTTTCCTGAAGCAATGCAAGACAAGTTGCATGATCTGATCAGGGGTGAACCCAGACCTTTTTTGGTACTTTAGGACCGGTATGGGCGCCAAAAAAATGCCTCAAAATATTAATTTCATGTTGTTTTTCTTTTTATATTAAAAATAGAAAAACAAGTTCCGTTTAAATGCTAGTTTTCTGTATATTTTAGCTGGTTGATTTAGCCAGTAACGTTTACTAATAAGGTTTGCGGCAGGTTTAGAGTTATGGTTAATTAAAACCAATGGGCATTCACTGATTGCATAATTACAGAAAGCTGAATAATTATCTTATATAAGCCCAGGATAATACAATTTATATTACCCAGTTTCAATTTGAACAAATATGCCCGAATTATTTCTTAATGAGTGCTTGTAATGTTTATATTTAAAATAATAGATGTGTAGCATTTTGTTCGATATCTCATTTAATAAACCAACCGACTCTTATTTGTTCCATTTTTAATCCAATTATTAATTATTTTGATTATTTTGCTAATAGATACTCAAAATAGATTGAAAGACTGTTTATGTTATATATGCTATTACTTTTAAAAGTAATTGCACGCATATGCTATATAGGGCTATTCAAATAATACGAAACACTTTTTTGCTGTTTTTAGACTCCCTTCTTTGTATAGGGTGGGGTGGGTTAATATGGATAGAATTTTATATATATACTTTTTTAATACAATTTTTTTTTGTAGTTAATTACCACTTTAAAACTTTTGTTATTTTTCTTTACATTCAGGGTGTATACAATAACTTCACAATGAGTAGAACATAAATATATTTTCAATAACTAACTTACTAATCTTTTTTAACAACACCTTTCATACATCCATATTCTCCCACTGGTGGGGTAATACGGATACTCATAATATATTTGATACATATATCACACTTATTGCTTTTCATGAATTTAAAAGGTCAAACTGTATTGGTTATGACTAGCAGTTTTCTTGTTCTGACACATACAGTCTTCTTTTTAGTTTTGTTCTTCTCTTTTTTGCAACCTTCCGACAACATCTTGAGCTGTTTAAACTCTGCCCTTTTTGGCCAGGAAACTTTGATACATTGTATACTGACTCCTCTTCCTTAACAAGCTGTATGGTAGTCATTAATTTGCTGTGATTGTATGTACCAAAAGTCTTGCACTGATATTTTATTTCAGGCATGATAGTTTATTTCAGTCTTATTATTTTATCTAAAATATTATAAAATTAACTTTAATTATGTAAAATATAAAATTAATTATAAAGCAAAATACGGTAATAAAAATAAAATGAGGAATACAAAAATAAAATATGAAATATTTAAATGGGAGTTAAAGTTTTACCCTAGCCATTTAGGAATACAAATTTGAACTATGATCTTAATGTAAATAGTTCAGTAACATTTTATAAAACTATTATATGTTACTGAAAAATGTATAATACTATATTTAAAAGCAAAAGTGAGCTTAAGTATATAAATAAATGTCATGCAGCTTATGATTTTGTAACAAAATTCTATAATGTTAATAGGATTTTATATATTTTATATATATCCATTTTACCCCATTATCATTTTACCTGTATATCCATTTTACCCCATTTTAGATTTTTGTTTATTTATCAATATGGGTTCAACTATAAATTAAATTATACATGTTGTTACATGATGGTCTAACTAATAAAATTTATATCATTATTCTTGGATAAGTAATATTACTGAAGTCTGCTGACAAAAGTTTTGAAACGTAATGTTTTTTTTTATTTTTTTCAAAACAAAACGTTTTATTTTTTAACTATTCATGTAAATCAAATATAAACATTGTTAATGCTAAAAAAAGAAGCTAATTATGTGTATAAACTGTTGGTAATTTTCAGGTTTTAGCATTATGTATAGATAACTTACTCCATGCATACTTATTGAATATATCCACATTACCCCAACAATCCATATTACCCCACCCTACCCTATGTAACATTTTAAACAATCTCTCCCCGCTCGCATATTTACATACTCCACAAGGCGATAGCACACATGCGCCCGCGCACGATTTTTCGTACTTTTTTATAAAGAAACATATTTTTAAATTACGTACTATATACTATACTTTATTTACTTTTGTGTTTACATTTGAAGTGTCGCTTTATAAATGTATAGTAATCAAAGAACACGTAAGTATATTAGAATAACATTTTTTTAATTAAAGTACACAACTATACAAAGATCGTGAAAGAAAATTTTTTTTTGTTTTCATGATGTCCTCAAAGAAAACAATATATAGGTACAGTAAGTACTTCTTCAAAAATTTAAAAATATGTTCTTTTATAAAAAATTACGAAAAATCGTGCGCGGGCGCATGTGTGCTATCGCCTTGTGGAGTATGTAAATATGCTCCCACTCTATTTGTAACATGAGAATATTTTTAAACAAATATATCTTTAGTTTGTACTTTTATGCTAAAGTTTTAATATTCCGCTGTGATTAGAATTTAAAATTTAAAAATTTTGTCATGCCACACTGTGGCTAACCACCCCCTCTCCATGTGATATTTAGTGACACTTTCAAACACCTTCACCCTATATAAGAATGTCACGTATTATTTGAATACCTCTATATGATTTTGCTACATTTTTAAATATAGCAACAACAACAACAACAACAACAACAACAACAACAACAACAACAACAACAACAACAACAAAATAATTGTAAGTAAATTTAAGCCCTGTCTTTAAAAAAGAAACATTCACTGTTTGGTCACATTGCCCTGTGTGTCTAATAAAAAAAGAATTAGTAATACGAACTACTTCCTTTATACAAATAGTTATAAAATATTTGCCTTAAATTTTGGGTATGTTTTTGCGTCTAGTTTTGCCTAAGTTTTGCGTAACTTATCATTCGCAACCTTAACTTTACGCAAATGCTGCGAAAAAGTTGTGAAAAGTTACGCAAAAAATGTTTTGCGTAAGTTTTTCGTAACTTTTGCTCAGCTACGCAAAAGTTACCCAAAAGTTGTGAATCCGCACCCTGGTCAGCTTGGCTTGATCCGGATTTTGCGTATATATTAATTAAAAGAAAATTGTGGTTATCTTTTTCCACAACAATATGTAGATTTAAAACGACCGTTTTCTAGTCATCAGTATGTTCAATTATTTTAAAGTTATAATTAGTTTGGTTAGTTAAAATTAAAGTACCACCTGTGCGTGACGTACCACTCGAGAAAAAGCCTGGATTATTCCATTGTCGAATAAAGTTTTCTGCTTCTTGCGTATTTAAATGGGTTTCTTGCAGAAGATAAAAATCGTAATTCATTTTTTTTAGTTTTTTAATAATAATTTTTTGCTTATTTGCGTCACCAAGGCCGCATATATTTAACAGAAAGATTTTATTGCCTTTATTTGTGTTTGAGTGCGGTTTTTAATGACATGACGAATGAGAGTGAAAGAATGTGCAGAAGGCATAATGACAGATGGTTTTAGAATACATTTCTAGAATATAAAAATGTAAAAAAACAAAAATATATAAAATAAAAAATTTTTGTAGATATATAAACTTTATAAACTAAATATTTATTCATACCGCCCTTTGTCGTGCAACTCTTTTTGATCCTTCCTTGAGGAGTCGGCGATGGAGCATTTCTGCTACAAATAATTTTGTCGTTTTTTGTTTCGATCAACTCGCCTTCTTCAACGTCGCTTTGACTTTCGCTGTTTCTTTTTAGTTTTAGTGGCTGTTCAAATAATACGTGATACTTTTTTTGTCGTTTTTCTAACACCCCCCCCCCTCCCCTATGTGACATTTTGAAGAACCCACCCTCCCCCACCCTGTGTGACGTGACAAAAAAATTTTTTTATAAGTTTATATTTTAATTGTAATAGTTTATTTTATAAAAAAATACAATTAATGAATATCTGTCTCAAACCTAAATTTGTTCCAAATCGGACTTTGACCTTCAAGTATTGGAGTTCCATGTTCTTAAATAATTTTTGAAGGCCAGTTGAGGTCAGAGGTACCAATATCATCTTGATCATACCACTCAATTGTTTCTTTGTCCGAATTTAAAAAGACACATGAGTTCAGATAGACGTTGAGCAACTAAACGTTGAGGTCTAACTTTTTGAATTTCATTCGAATATCCAATACTTGAGCAAACTGTTTTGTGTTGTTTCATTGATTTGATAGTTGGAAAATATAAACTGCAATTGGTACAAATTCTTTTTGGTAAGGAATTTTGAATGCTTGGACATGAGTAGTGGTCTGGCAATCCATTGGGATACTTTTTTGTAACTGTCGTGGGCAAAATTGTTTTGCAAAGTGATAAGTTTAAAAAGAGAGTTGCAAAGTTGTTCTTTGTATTATTGCATTCAAGACCATCTTCTCCTTGGAAAAAAGAAATTGATGGTGGAAGAAAACCAGTTGGAATAAGATAAAACAGTGAGCTGCGACAATGACCACAGCATTTTTGATCATTACATTTTACAATTTGAAGGAAGTATTGATTTTCTCTGACATGTTTTAGCATCCCACTCTGCTCCAAAATGTTTTAACTGTACACATTTTTCACTGTTTGGTTTTATGTACTCGGCTTTAGTTTCAAATCCATCAATGACTGTGCTAGAGCCAAATTTGTGCAAGAACTTCACCAGCTTTGGCAAAGTTTGCCTTCTCCATAACTTTGTCTGTTGTTTCTCCTCTTGAATTAAGATGGCTTCCAAAATGGTCAAATGGAAGTATAATTCCTGCTAGGTCATGGCTTAGCGGAGCCATTCTTCTCTCAACCCTGTTAAAGGCACTTCTTCCAGGAGCATTAGTGACCACAAACATTGCATCAAGATCATGCTCTTTGAAATAAGTCTTGGCACAATGAATTGTTTTTTGATATCTTGGATTTTCATCTGGCCCACCATCAACAGCTATAATTATGATTGGTTTGCTAACTCCATCCAGCTATAATCATGATTGGTTTGCTAACTCCATTTTAAATGCAGGAAGATGGTTTATTCTGTTCATGTCTTCTAAGTAACTAAGTACTGTTGATGAATCATGTTTTACACTTCTGATTGCTATGTATGTTAGGCACGAGTATGTGACTGCTTGTTTTTCCATGCAATCCTTTTTAATTTCTATGGCTGCAATAACTGAAGGAATAAGTTTGCGTTGAGAGGCAATTACAAAATCATGATCAGCTAAAGTTACCTTGTACTCAATATGCATCATCATTGGTGCTTGTTTGCTTGCAGCTGTCAATCCAATTGGCACCCTAGCTTTATCATCCTGGGAGTGAAAAGTCACTTCTTTAGGACCAAGACTGCACAAATTGTTCAGGACACTAACGGATGATTTGGCAAATTTTGTGTCTGCATGATATTTATGCTCAGAATTTTGTGCTCTTATTAACCGGACAGGTGCAATGATCTGCTTGGAAGTAATCTTAAGTAAACTCCTGATCTCGAGAGATTGTAACCATGATTTTTCAACTCTTCAACCAAGTCATTTAATGTTTTTACAGTTCGAACCATTTCAGTTCTTCTCCTATCACCAGAAGCAAACCATTTCATGGCAATATCTACAATTGCTTTTATTAAACTGTCCTGATCACAGGCTAGCGGTCGACCTTTTGATACTGAATTTTTAATTCCACACAACTTTTTTCTAATATCTGGATCTAATGCTTCGATAGCTTTTTTTTTTCTTTAGTATTTTTGTTGCTGTTTGGCGTTCAGTGGCTTGACGAAGTACAAGATCTCGGTTTTTTTCTAACAAAAGTTTTTGCTTTTGCCCTAGTATTTGGTAGTCTCCTTGTGACAACAAGTTGCAATTTCTTTTTTCAGTGAGATATGCAATATCTTTTTGTAAAATAAAAATTTAATTTTTTAACTGATCTTGTTTCGGGGCTTGTTTTGTTACAACTTTTGAGAAATTGGAATTTTCTTTTTCACACTCTTCACTTGTTGTAATTGATGGGGTCGCGTCAGTCACGCCATCAAAAGTGATTTTAGATTCAACCGCACGCTTTTTTGGTGTATTCGGTACTTGGTTCGGCAATTTTGTCGAGTAAGATAAAATACCAACTTTATTTCGGAGTTCAATTTGTTTTAGCTCTTTTAACTTTTTTTCAACTTTTACATTTAATTCGGATAATGTTTTGCTCTTTGTTTTAATCTCAGACCAGATTTTATTTGCTTCTTCTTGAGACTTTTGCTTTGGTTCGTTGCAAATGCTTTCAAATATCCTTCATAAATAGATTTGTAAAGTTTTTCTTTTTCACTAGACATTTTTAATCTATAACAACATCAACAACAAGAAATTAATTTTCCTTACAACCATTACATTAAATAAGTATATAGTAAAGATATTATTAATAATAACATTATTAATAGTACAACTATTTAATATTAGTACTAAAATTTTAAATCATAGTAACTAAATAACTTAACATATAATAAAAATGATAACGTAACTAAAGTAGTTCGACAAATTCATTATAATAGAGTGACACAAAACATTAAAAGTAATAATAACAATAACATTAAAAATTAAGGAATTGTAAAACTAAAGCATTTATAGATCAGATGACGATCAAGAATAATATTTATGTTTTAAAGATCAAATTTTAAACAACTATTAATACTAAAATTTTTAGTATATTTATAGGGGAGAGTGTGTATGAAAGAGCCAGTTTTAAAATGGCATGAAAAAACTCAAATGTAATAACTTTTTTTTTTATTTTTTTTTTTATTCAATAATTACAGTATTGGGTAATATTTTAAAACTAAAATAAATTGGATGACAATGCTAATAATCTATCATACACCTGTTTTAAAAAAAGAAAGAAAACAGCTCTTTCATAATATTGTGTCAATGAAAGAGCCACCTCTGTGCCATGAATAAGCCGTAACTTTTTTCGGACGACTATCAGCCGTAACTTTTTTTTGAACACTATTAAGCAAAGCCTATCCAGTCAGGCATAATTTCATATATCTCGATGTAATTTTATCGCAAAGCACCTTGGGATGTCCTGCCGGACCTCAGAATTTTATAATATAAAGTAGCGAAACTTATTTTTTTATGTAATTAAAAGAATTTCGATCTAAGTTATAACGATGCCATCATTTTGTGCTGCTATAAACCGTGGAAATAAAAGTGGAAAAAACTCTGATTTTCATTTTTTCGTTTTCCTAAAGACGAAAAAAGGCAAGCTATCTAATTCATATATTATTTATAATAACTTTTTTTTCATAAAAAGTTTATAAAATTATTATTGTAGTATTTTAAAATATATTCTTTTATTGTTTAATTTTTAGATGTAAACAGTGGGTCATTAACTGTCGTAGGAAAGATTTAGACGAAAAAGATTTCGTATTTTTAAACAAAAACTTTTATTTGTGCAGTAATCATTTTGAACATACAATGTATTATTCTACAAATAATAATGGAAAACATTTTGTACAATCAGCAATTCCTACTATTTTTAACATCCCAAATCCTCCTCCACTTGTTGGTTGCAAAAGGAAATCACCAGTTGAACGTCATTCATTTCCAGCAAAAAAGCAAGTTGTTTGTTTACCTGTTAATTCAGATAGTAATTTAAAAACGAAATATACCCTTACTAATGAAATAAATTTCAACAAACTTCATAGGTTACTATTGACATATTTGCGAGTCAAAAATTCTAGACTACATAAACAAGTTCGGCATTTAAAATCCAAACAAAAAATCCAAAAAAACTGTGATGGGTCTATAAAACATATTTTAAATTTATCCAGGAAATACTTATCTCCTATACAAGTTAGTTTTTTTAGAAGTCAATTAGAAATGAGTAAACGAGTCAATAAAGAAAAACGCTGGGCAGTTTGTGACAAAGTTTTGGCTTTGCAAACTCTGTTTCATAGTCCTCAAACTTTTAATGTATTTCAACAATATTCTGTTTACCAAGTCAAACCTGTGTACCTTTTCCGCGTATTTTCAGATCTCTTGAGAAGAAGGGTTTTCTACTCTATTGTTTTCTTTATTAAAGATACATGCTGATGCAATGAATCCACATGATCGTAATGTCAGTCTTGTTATGGATGAAATGTCATTAAAGCAGCATTTAGAGTATGATAAGAAATTCTGACAGGGTTTCTGGTATGAAAAATGGAAAACTTTTAAATCAAGCTCTTGTAATTATGGCTAGAGGCTTCACAATAAATGGAAACAACCAATAGCTTATTTTTATAATAATTCAACAGTATCAACAGCTGACTTGGCTTCTTTACTATGTGAAACCATTTCTAAGGTTCAAGAAACTGGTTTACACATTAGATGTGTAGTTTGTGATCAAGGATCTACTAATATAGCTGCCTTATGTTTGCTTGGGTTTTCCAAAAATATACCATACTTTCCTAATCCTTCCAATGATAAAAATATTAGTGTACTTTTGATCCTCCACATTTAGTAAAAAGTATCAGAAACAATTTACGAAGACATAACATTGACATTAATAGTGAAATTGTTTGTTTCACAGCATCCAGTCTCTGTATAATTTAGACAAAATAAACTCTGTACGTCTAGTGACAAAACTAACAGATAGACACTTAGATCCTGGTCCTCTTTTATCTATGAAGGTCAAACTTGCCACTCAAATTTTTAGTTTATCAAGTTGTTTCTGCATTATATTGCTGCTTTAATACAAACTTACTTCCTTTAAGTGTAATACCAACAGCAAGATTTGTTGAACGCATGGATACTTTATTCGATATATTGAATTCATATAAACTAAGTGCAGATAAACCAGCTGGTTGTACTATAACTTTAAAAGGAGCAAGTATTTCTCAGTTGGAAGAGTTAAAGCATTGGATTGAGAAATAGAAATTTTGTAATGTTGGAAGTCAAGCAAGTATATGATGTCATTGGGGTTTAAGTGTCACTATAGATAGTATAACCTTAAGTAGAGAGCTATTTTCTGAAGGTTTTCAGTTTGTTTGTACTTCTCGTTTTAATCAGGACTGCATTGAGAATTTTTTTCCCATTATTCGAAGCAAAGGTGGTTGGAATGACCAAATGTTAGACAATTTCGAGCTGCTTATAGAAACGCTTTATTACTTTTATCTGTAGAAAAAAGCAAATCCAATAGCAACTGTATAAAGGATTCAAATTTTGAGACAGCTTTCAATCTAAATGATTTTACTGAAGTGTTGTACTCAAACAACCACTAATTGTGGAATTTATGAAACAGAAAATAACATACCTAAATATTTGTTCCATCAGGATCATTTTATATGTTTACTGGAAAAATTTTAATGCAACCAAAGGATCAAGCCATTTTACACATGGCTGGATGGCTTATTCAAAAGGTTAAGTTATGTCATTGGTGTGCAGATGTACTCTTTCTTAGTTCAGCTGACAATCCATCAGCTTTTATGTCACTAGTTTGTGAAATGGAAACAACTTTTATGAAATTTATTGATAAATATCTTGAAAGAGATGGACTGGCCATGATTCTCATCAATAAAATTAATAAAAAAAGTCATTTTCAGTTTTTGCACAATCAACATAAAGAACATGCGCTTTATTTAAAAAAAAACATTGTTCTGTTTTTTGTTATTACAAGAATTTTTTATTTCATAAAATTTTTAAACAGAGACATAAACCCACGCAATAAGTCAAATGCAAAAAAAGTTGCACGTATTCTTGATAATTAATATATTATGATACTATTTTTTTAATTTTTTTTTTTTTGTATTAAGATGTGCTAATAACTTTTTAAAAAAATTATGTTTTTTGTTTTTACAAGAATTTTTTATTTCATAAAATTTTTAAACAAGAACAAAAACCCACCCCATAAGTCAAATTGCAATTTAAAAAATATTGTACATATTGCCCTTTGATATAATATCCATATTATTTTTTCAATATAATTCTTTGTAATGATTTATTTATGTTATAATGTATAATATTAATAACTTTTGTTAATGTATAATGTTAATAACTTATTTTTAATAAAATAATTTTATGTTCTAAAAAAATTACACTAACTTTATGTTCTACAAAATGTTTTTTCCCCATTATTTTATTCTTATTGAAACATTCTAATGGTAATCTTTTAACAAAATTGATGTATTTTAATATTTAGAAAAATGATATATATTTTTAATACAAAATTGAGATTAGCAACAAAGTTGATTAACAAAAAAAACAAACTATTTGTGTTCATTAGGAAGAGGTTCAGGCAGGACATCCCAGAATGCAATTTCGATCAATTAACAGGAGTTTCGCGAAGTGGTAGGCTTTGCTATTAAGTCTTTTAAAAATATTAAACTGTTCAAATAGACTTCTAAAAATCAGATTGTACTTAAAGTTTTATAACTCTATGATAATCAATGATAAAACAAATGATAAAACAGCTTTAATAATAGTTTTACAAATCATTCAAAATCGAAAAATTAAATGAGAATAATGAAATAACATAATAATAAAAATAGTCAATAATATAATAAATACATAATACAATATAATAAAACAATCAACAAAACAAAAAAAGTTTTAAAAAATTATTTAAACTTTAAAAAAAAAAATGGCTTATTCAGATCTTTGACTTTTAAAAATTTTATTAAATATTATTTTAAATTCAAACAGAGCTACGTTTTACAACATCAGGAAAAGTCATTAAAACAACTAATTTCGATAAAATAAGCTCAATAACATTCAAAAATATATGAAATCGTTAAAGCACATAAAAAAAAAAGCGTATAAAAAAAGGTATATAAAATAGTCGGCTTATTCATAGCATAAACAGTCGGCTTTTTCAAAGAAACCTATCCAGTGTTGTCAAACAATGAGTTAAATACAATAAGGATCGGGTGCCCATAAGTTAGAAATAATGGTATTGGCTCCTTCAAAACCTGGCTCTTTCATACACACTCTCCCCTACAAATATTCATTTAAAAAATAAAATTAGATTTTTAACGGTAACATAAATTGCTTTAAAATAATCGCCCACTATCTGGTTTTTCTTTGTTTGTAGAATCAAAATTTCTTTTTATGTCTGCAATTACTACAAGTAACTTAAAAAAAAGCTAATTTAATTTTTTTATTTTCATTTATGACTCCATTAAACAATAAACGCTAGATCTCGTGAAGTCGTTGCATAGCATTTTTCTTGAAAATTTTCGTATCGTATAAAATTATCTCGGAGTTCGCAATTTTAAAAAATTACGCAGCGATAAAAAATTTGATTTAAAAAGTTGTTTATGACGTCACACTGTAGCAAACCCCCCCTCCCCCATATGATATTTTGTGACACTTTCCAATACCCCCTCCCCTCCCCCTATTAAGACTGTCACGTATTATTTGAACAGCCCCTTCTTCTCGTTTTTGGTAACGGCTTTTAACGACTTGAAAGCTTGGTTCTGTGGAAGCACTGGCAGGTATTTTGCTGTCAGTTTGCTTTTTAACAAGCGTGATATTTTCAATCGCTTTCTCTTTTTCTGCCGGTTTATCGCTATTTATTTCGAGAGGCTGTTTTATTTCTTTGGATTTTTCTGTTGAGTTTTTAATAATTTTTGAGGTTTCTTTATGTGAGATGCATCGTTGTTGGGGAGGGTGTGAGTTGCAGCATGTCTTGCTGAGAAAAGATTTCCCTGCAAAATGTAGAGCGATATTTATGAGTCATTTTTTGTAAGAATCAGGCAGTCAATGGAAGTGACCTCCTCCAAATTGCTTGAATTTTTTATATATTGATCAGAATATAGAGAAAACCTGTTGGGGAAAAAAAAAATTTTCAAAAATGTTTCGTTCACTCGGAATCTGGGCTTAAATTTTTGAGATTTTTTTAAAAATTTTTAGAAATTTAGTTTTTGCCACCTTTGAACCCATTTTTTTGGCAAGGCAAAAAGTTGCACATAGCTTTTGTAGTTAATATCAGACGTAACACAAATGCTCTCTCCCAATAATATAAATAAGTTTCGTGACACTGTGCTGTTGGATAATTATCATAGTTCAAAAGTACAAAATCAATCAGTTTTGTCAATTTTTAATCGGAGTTAATTCTAGCGGCGTTGCACACAATTTTTCTTTTTAGGATTTGAAATTATCAAAGGTATTGAGTAAAAATGCAAAGAAAGTTATGTGATACCTAAGGCCTATTAATCTAAGGCTTGAAATTGGAAAAAAATGTTTTAGTATACTTACAAAATGAACCATTACGGCAGAGGCGCTTAGTTTTAGAAAAATGTAAACATATCCAACTGTCAATACAAAAAGGTCCTAACATAATAATAAAAAAAAATTCGTGTGATTTTGTCACACGCCCATGATATAACATGAATTAAAAACTGAACAAAAATATAACATCAAGATAACTATATTGCTAATTAAATAAAACATAAATCAAACATTTAAATGTTTTTCCCATTTAAAAATTAGTTTTTCATTTATTAATAGAGTCGATTTACACACATTATTCACCACATCACACATAATTTCTACTCTGCTGCAGTAAGTTCTTCTAAGAATAATGATATGACTGTATTATAGTCTTCTTCGGATAATGAATAATCGCCACAACCACTGATTAGAAAAGGAGCATTTACTAAACAGATGATTATCAGTTTGGTTATTTATCTCCTCGGTAGTAACTGGCCAGCGAAAAGTATTCTTCTCTTGCCCGTTAATCATACAATTAACTCTGATCCCAGTTATAGATACCTAAAAGTATTTGCGCAACATTTAAAATAATATAATAAAGAGTTTATGATTTGTTTAATTTTGCTTACATTCAATAAAACTTGTAAAGTCTTATATAATGTCATTCTGAAATTATTTTTACATTTTATTTATATTCCTTTTCCTTTTAGAGCACTGTTTTGTAAAACAAAATAAAAACTTGAAACTAATATATACTTTGAATAATATTACCTCCACAATATATCCAATATTCCATTGTTTTTCATATGCAACAGCAACCCAATCATTCACTTTCCATACAAGACAAATTTCTTTTGCAAGATTGGCGATGTCTTCCTCATATTTATTATCATCTTCATTGTCTCCTGCCAGATTAAAGTCATCATTTTCGCCATAAACTTCTTTGTTATCGTTAACCTGACTATTTTCATTATTTTCTGTTGTCGGTTCTACCAGCTTACCTTTTTTTCAGGTTACTAAATCTATAACAATATCAATTGTACATATTTTTAAACATATGTAACCAAACACACAAAATTATAACTTTCACCTAAATTTTAATTTCATATTTGTAAAAGAACTATTTAACAGTCAGAAACATAATCTAATTTGCAAAAGTTTTGATAGCAACAATGCCTACCTTTGAAATAAAGATCTTATCTGTTGGCTAGTTACATATTGATCAGGCGGAAGTTCTCTCCTCAGCTGCATGTGAACCTGCTCAGGGCTCATTTTATTACCTGATTCTTCTCCACGAATAAAGTATTTATACAACAGTTCTTTCTGCTGATTTGAAAATCTAAAAGAACTTCGAACTGGTAATGCGCGACCTTGCAATAGAAAGTGTCATGCAATGTGGTTTGTCTTTTACGGAAGCACTGTTAGAGGATGAAGAAATTGGCATATTTAGTTGTGAAGTAATTTTCATCTTATGAACAAACGAGTTGCGAACTTTATCCAATGATGTTAATGATTTCGGAACTGTATGAAGACCGGATAGCATGTGTTCTTTCTAACTAGGCATCGCTTTCAAATGATAAAGTACAATTCATTTCAGTGCAAAATCTTAATGAATATAATTGCCTGTCACTTCTTTTCTGTTTTTCCTTAAGTGACTTGTTACGCTTAATTGAATTATCTGTTTTGCTATATGGCAACAACAACTTAATCGAGGGTTGAATTTTAAGATTTCCATACTCTTGTTCAATTCCCTCACCGATATTGAAATAACGCCACATCTTCATACTTTTCTCACCAAACTCAAATGAGTGATAGTTGCTAATGTTCTTAATCTTTGGTCCAGTAACTACAATTTTATCATTGCTAATTTGAGCAACTGCTACTTTTGCATCTTTAGCGCCAAAACTATAATGCATAGCCTTGTGTATATCTTCAGCAGTCAAAAGATTATTACCAGAGTCAACGTAACTCCTTAAAATTGTCTTTACAACTGCACTCTCCCTGTCACATTGATCTTTTCCACAACAGGGTTCATTATAATCATATCTCAGCAACTTTATATCTCTCTCTTTGCATACATTGTAGATTGCTTCAGCTGAAAGATTTCCCTGATAGCAGCCGGCATTATCAGATTTGGTAAACATTTTCTTGATATGCGGTTGATCAGTTCTGAATTGGTCTAAAACTGCAGTGGCTAACGAAACAACATCACCTATTCCCTGATCACACATATACATTGAAGTAAAGTAAACATGTTTGAATAACTTTCCTGCTATTTTTATGAAGAATATATCCACATGTAAACTCATTCCTTTCTTGCCAAAATACTCTCTTTGGCCCTCTCTGTATCGAACCGGAAGAATTTTTTGACAAAAATCTTTAAGCCAGAAAGCAGTTTCATCGTTTAATTGCTTAAAAGCTTGGATTTTTGCTTCTGTTGAGAATCTCTCATCTGGTGTTTTATGTAGTTGAATACATCCTTTACAGCAATTTCCAAATCATAAATAGAATCAGCATCGTCATAATTTTGAATTGTTAGTTCTTTGATCATCTCGATAGCTTTGCACAAATCATAGCAATCGGCACATACCACTTCTGATATCTCTGTGTTGGATTGAAGATTTTTTTCAGATGGATCTGATAAGGCATGTTTTGAGCTATGAGAAGAAATGTTTGAGTCATTGACACTACAATTGGTTTGATAACTTGTTTTCAAATACCTTTTTCCTTTTTCAAGGGCAGCTTCGAGAGATTTAGAACTAAATCTCTGTGCCAATTTTTGTAATGTTTGAAAACCATTCATGCCTGAAGCAGTAACATCATCTAATCCAGCTAAGCTTTTTCGACTTGAAGGTTTTATTGCATGCAATACTTTCCACAAACTTGAATCAGATAATGGTATATAATTGTTTTCACTACAACTTTTTCGATAGAACATGATAGCGTGGCTATATTTTGTCGTCAGTATTGCATGCACTATCTTTTGTTCTTCACCGCTGTCGTATTTTAATTTGGTTATTCCATAGCAGACATCATGCAAAATACCGCTTGTAAATATAAAGTCTAAGAAATGTTCACACTTTGTTTGATCAAGACTAGATCGGACGAATACTTTCTCTCTGGAAATGCCAACCCTTTATGAGATGCATGCCATTTTCTTGCTGTTTCTATACGATGTTTGGTACACTCAAATGTGTTCATTATAAACTTTTTGGTATACTTGGTATGGTCTAATAATCAAGGATGACTAACTTTCCCATGGAATCACTTTGCTTATATACTTTTCTGAGCACGAATAATTTCAATTGGGAGAGGCTATTTATTTCATCAACATTTTTACTGTTAAGAAAATCTATAAGTCCTCTTGTCCAGGAGCAACAGCTTCCGCAAATTTTTTCTTTAATAAGTTTTTAGGCAAAGTACTTAGTAACTTATCTTTAGTAGTATCTTCCAGATATTCGAACTTCCTTTTTAATCTAAATTTTATTGGACTTGCATTAAGAACCTCAGTTACACTCTCACGGCTTGGGATTTTCATCCAAAAATGTCCTGTGAAACATCCTGCACCGGGATCAAATTCTTCATCTGGAGTAGCAGGTGTCATATATGTTTGTTCTTGTTGTGTTTGTGTTTCTGTACATCGATTGGTGTTTTCGTTGACTCTAGATAAAGCAGTTTCTTGCTTTAAATGGGTAAAACACAGCATTGCACCAACTGAAAATACTTGGTTGCTCGCTTTGACATTGATATGACGACATGTATTGGTGACGCCCTTAAAGCGGGAGATTTTTTTCCTTTTATATTTGATTCTTACAAAAAATGACTCATAAATATCGCTCTACATTTTGCAGGGAAATCTTTTCTCAGCAAGACATGCTGCAACTCACACCCTCCCCAACAACGATGCATCTCACATAAAGAAACCTCAAAAATTATTAAAAACTCAACAGAAAAATCCAAAGAAATAAAACAGCCTCTCGAAATAAATAGCGATAAACCGGCAGAAAAAGAGAAAGCGATTGAAAATATCACGCTTGTTAAAAAGCAAACTGACAGCAAAATACCTGCCAGTGCTTCCACAGAACCAAGCTTTCAAGTCGTTAAAAGCCGTTACCAAAAACGAGAAGAAGGGGCTGTTCAAATAATACGTGACAGTCTTAGGGGGAGGGGGGAGGGGGTATTGGAAAGTGTCACAAAATATCATATGGGGGAGGGGGGGTTTGCTACAGTGTGACGTCATAAACAACTTTTTAAATCAAATTTTTTATCGCTGCGTAATTTTTTAAAATTGCGAACTCCGAGATAATTTTATACGATACGAAAATTTTCAAGAAAAATGCTATGCAACGACTTCACGAGATCTAGCGTTTATTGTTTAATGGAGTCATAAATGAAAATAAAAAAATTAAATTAGCTTTTTTTTAAGTTACTTGTAGTAATTGCAGACATAAAAAGAAATTTTGATTCTACAAACAAAGAAAAACCAGATAGTGGGCGATTATTTAAAAGCAATTTATGTTACCGTTAAAAATCTAATTTTATTTTTTAGCGAATATTTGTAGGGGAGAGTGTGTATGAAAGAGCCAGGTTTTGAAGGAGCCAATACCATTATTTCTAACTTACTGGCACCCGATCCTTATTGTATTTAACTCATTGTTTGACAACACTGGATAATTTTTTGAAAAAGCCGACTGTTTATGCTATGAATAAGCCGACTATTTTATATACCTTTTTTTATACGCTTTTTTTTTTATGCGCTTTAACGATTTCATATATTTTTCGTAATGCTTCATTGAGCTTATTTTATCGAAATTAGTTGTTTTAATGACTTTTCCTGATGTTGTAAAACGTAGCTCTGTTTGAATTTAAAATAATATTTAATAAAATTTTTAAAAGTCAAAGATCTGAATAAGCCATTTTTTTTTTTTAAAGTTTAAATAATTTTTTAAAACTTTTTTTGTTTTGTTTGATTCGTTTTATTATATTGTATTATGTATTTATTATATTATTATGTATTTTTATTATTATGTTATTTCATTATTCTCATTTAATTTTTCGATTTTGAATGATTTGTAAAACTATTATTAAAGCTGTTTTATCATTTGTTTTATCATTGATTATCATAGAGTTATAAAACTTTAAGTACAATCTGATTTTTAGAAGTCTATTTAACAGTTTAATATTTTTAAAAGACTTAATAGCAAAGCCTACCACTTCGCGAAACTCCTGTTAATTGATCGAAATTGCATTCTGGGATGTCCTGCCGGACCTCTTCCGCAACTAACACAAATAGTTTGTTTTTTTTGTTAATCAACTTTGTTGCTAATCTCAATTTTGTATTAAAGATATATCAATTTCGTAACATTAAGATACATCAATTTTGTTAAGATTACCATTAGAATGTTTCAATAAGAATAAAATAATGGGGAAAAAACATTTTGTAGAACATAAAGTTAGTGTAATTTTTTTAGAACATAAAATTATTTTATTAAAAATAAGTTATTAACATTATACATTAACAAAAGTTATTAATATTATACATTATAACATAAATAAGTCTCATTACAAAGAATTATATTGAAAAAATAATATCATATTATATCAAAGGGCAATATGTACAATATTTTTGAAATTGCAATTTGACTTATGGGGTGGGTTTTTGTTCTTGTTTAAAAATTTTATGAAATAAAAAATTCTTGTAAAAACAAAAAACATAATTTTTTTAAAAAGTTATTAGCACATCTTAATACAAAAAAAAAAAAATTAAAAAAATAGTATCATAATATATTAATTATGAAGAATACGTGCAACTTTTTTTGCATTTGACTTATTGCGTGGGTTTATGTCTCTGTTTAAAAATTTTATGAAATAAAAAATTCTTGTAATAACAAAAAAC
This sequence comes from Hydra vulgaris, assembly GCF_038396675.1. Taxonomy (NCBI): domain Eukaryota; kingdom Metazoa; phylum Cnidaria; class Hydrozoa; order Anthoathecata; family Hydridae; genus Hydra; species Hydra vulgaris. The sequence continues at coordinate 26,933,241 of NC_088934.1, read as the reverse complement.
AGAACAATGTTTTTTTTCAAATAAAGCGCATGTTCTTTATGTTGATTGTGCAAAAACTGAAAATGACTTTTTTTATTAATTTTATTGATGAGAATCATGGCCAGTCCATCTCTTTCAAGATATTTATCAATAAATTTCATAAAAGTTGTTTCCATTTCACAAACTAGTGACATAAAAGCTGATGGATTGTCAGCTGAACTAAGAAAGAGTACATCTGCACACCTATGACATAACTTAACCTTTTGAATAAGCCATCCAGCCATGTGTAAAATGGCTTGATCCTTTGGTTGCATTAAAATTTTTCCAGTAAACATATAAAATGATCCTGGATGAAAATAAGATATTCCTTTAGGTATGTTATTTTCTGTTTCATAAATTCCACAATTAGTGGTTGTTTGAGTACAACACTTCATAAAATCATTTAGATTGAAAGCTGTCTCAAAATTTGAATCCTTTATACAGTTGCTATTGGATTTGCTTTTTTCTACAGATAAAAGTAATAAAGCGTTTCTATAAGCAGCTCGAAATTGTCTAACATTTGGTCATTCCAACCACCTTTGCTTCGAATAATGGAAAAAAAATTCTCAATGCAGTCCTGATTAAAACGAGAAGTACAAACAAACTGAAAACCTTCAGAAAATAGCTCTCTACTTAAGGTTAGAACACTATTTATAGTGACACTTAAACCCCAATGACATGATATACTTGCTTGACTTCCAACATTACAAAATTTCTATTTCTCAATCCAATGCTTTAACTCTTCCAACTGAGAAATACTTGCTCCTTTTAAAGTTAGAGCACAACGAGCTGGTTTATCTGCACTTAGTTTATATGAATTCAATATATCGAATAAAGTATCCATGCGTTCAACAAATCTTGCTGTTGGTATTACACTTAAAGGAAGTAAGTTTGTATTAAAGCAGCAATATAATGCAGAAACAACTTGATAACTAAAAATTTGAGTGGCAAGTTTGACCTTCATAGATAAAAGAGGACCAGGATCTAAGTGTCTATCTGTTAGTTTTGTCACTAGACGTACAGAGTTTATTTTGTCTAAATTATACAGAGACTGGATGTGTTGCCAAGAAACAATTTCACCATTAATGTCAATGTTATGTCTTCGTAAATTGTTTCTGATACTTTTTACTAAATGTGGAGGATCAAAAATAACATGAATATTTTTATCATTGGAAGGATTAGGAAAGTATGGTATATTTTTGGAAAACCCAAGCAAACATAAGGCAGCTATATTAGTAGATCCTTGATCACAAACTACACATCTAATGTGTAAACCAGTTTCTTGAACCTTAGAAATGGTTTCACATAGTAAAGAAGCCAAGTCAGCTGTTGATACTGTTGAATTATTATAAAAATAAGCTATTGGTTGTTTCCATTTATTTGCCAAGCCTCTAGCCATAATTACAAGAGCTTGATTTAAAAGTTTTCCATTTTTCATACCAGAAACCCTGTCAGAATTTCTATCATACTCTAAATGCTGCTTTAATGACATTTCATCCATAACAAGACTGACATTACGATCATGTGGATTCATTGCATCAGCACGTATCTTTAATAAAGAAAACAATAGAGTAGAAAACCCTTCTTGAAGATCTGAAAATACGCGGGAAAAAAATAATAATAAACAGGTTTGACTTGGTAAACAGAATATTGTTCGCAAGACATTAAAAGTTTGAGGACTATGAAACAGAGTTTGCAAAGCCAAAACTTTGTCACAAACTGCCCAGCGTTTTCCTTTATTGACTCGTTTACTCATTTCTAATTGACTTCTAAAAAAACTAACTTGTATAGGAGATAAGTATTTCCTGGATAAATTTAAAATATGTTTTATAGACCCATCACAGTTTTTTTGGATTTTTTGTTTGGATTTTAAATGCCGAACTTGTTTATGTAGTCTAGAATTTTTGACTCGCAATGTTAATAGTAACCTATGAAGTTTGTTGAAATTTATTTCATTAGTAGACATTTTGTTCTCTAAATTACTATCTGAATTAACAGGTAAACAAACAACTTGCTTTTTTGCTGGAAATGAATGACGTTCAACTGGTGATTTCCTTTTGCAACCAACAAGTGGAGGAGGATTTGGGATGTTAAAAATAGTAGGAATTGCTGATTGTAACAAACGTTTTCCATTATTATTTGTAGAATAATACATTGTATGTTCAAAATGATTACTGCACAAATAAAAGTTTTTGTTTAAAAATACGAAATCTTTTTCGTCTAAATCTTTCCTACGACAGTTAATGACCCACTGTTTACATCTAAAAATTAAACAATAAAAGAATATATTTTAAAATACTACAATAATAATTTTATAAACTTTTTATGAAAAAAAAAGTTATTATAAATAATATATGAATTAGCTTGCCTTTTTTCGTCTTTAGGAAAACGAAAAAATGAAATATCTTTACAGTTTTTTCCACTTTTATTTCCACGGTTTATAGCAGCACAAAATGATGGCATCGTTATAACTTAGATCGAAATTCTTTTAATTACATAAAAAAATAAGTTTCGCTACTTTATATTATAAAATTCTGAGGTCCGGCAGGACATCCCAAGGTGCTTTGCGATAAAATTACATCGAGATATATGAAATTATGCCTGACTGGATAGGCTTTGCTTAATAGTGTTCAAAAAAAAGTTACGGCTGATAGTCGTCCGAAAAAAGTTACGGCTTATTCATGGCACAGAGGTGGCTCTTTCATTGACACAATATTATGAAAGAGCTGTTTTCTTTCTTTTTTTAAAACAGGTGTATGATAGATTATTAGCATTGTCATCCAATTTATTTTAGTTTTAAAATATTACCCAATAATGTAATTATTGAATAAAAAAAAAATAAAAAAAAAAGTTATTACATTTGAGTTTTTTTCACGCCATTTTAAAACTGGCTCTTTCATACACACTCTCCCCTATAAATATACTAAAAATTTTAGTATTAATAGTTGTTTAAAATTTGATCTTTAAACATAAATATTATTCTTGATCGTCATCTGATCTATAAATGCTTTAGTTTTACAATTCCTTAATTTTTAATGTTATTGTTATTATTACTTTTAATGTTTTGTGTCACTCTATTATAATGAATTTGTCGAACTACTTTAGTTACGTTATCATTTTTATTATATGTTAAGTTATTTAGTTACTATGATTTAAAATTTTAGTACTAATATTAAATAGTTGTACTATTAATAATGTTATTATTAATAATATCTTTACTATATACTTATTTAATGTAATGGTTGTAAGGAAAATTAATTTCTTGTTGTTGATGTTGTTATAGATTAAAAATGTCTAGTGAAAAAGAAAAACTTTACAAATCTATTTATGAAGGATATTTGAAAGCATTTGCAACGAACCAAAGCAAAAGTCTCAAGAAGAAGCAAATAAAATCTGGTCTGAGATTAAAACAAAGAGCAAAACATTATCCGAATTAAATGTAAAAGTTGAAAAAAAGTTAAAAGAGCTAAAACAAATTGAACTCCGAAATAAAGTTGGTATTTTATCTTACTCGACAAAATTGCCGAACCAAGTACCGAATACACCAAAAAAGCGTGCGGTTGAATCTAAAATCACTTTTGATGGCGTGACTGACGCGACCCCATCAATTACAACAAGTGAAGAGTGTGAAAAAGAAAATTCCAATTTCTCAAAAGTTGTAACAAAACAAGCCCCGAAACAAGATCAGTTAAAAAATTAAATTTTTATTTTACAAAAAGATATTGCATATCTCACTGAAAAAAGAAATTGCAACTTGTTGTCACAAGGAGACTACCAAATACTAGGGCAAAAGCAAAAACTTTTGTTAGAAAAAAACCGAGATCTTGTACTTCGTCAAAAAGCCACTGAACGCCAAACAGCAACAAGACTAAAAAGAAAAAAAGCTATCGAAGCATTAGATCCAGATATTAGAAAAAAGTTGTGTGGAATTAAAAATTCAGTATCAAAAGGTCGACCGCTAGCCTGTGATCAGGACAGTTTAATAAAAGCAATTGTAGATATTGCCATGAAATGGTTTGCTTCTGGTGATAGGAGAAGAACTGAAATGGTTCGAACTGTAAAAACATTAAATGACTTGGTTGAAGAGTTGAAAAATCATGGTTACAATCTCTCGAGATCAGGAGTTTACTTAAGATTACTTCCAAGCAGATCATTGCACCTGTCCGGTTAATAAGAGCACAAAATTCTGAGCATAAATATCATGCAGACACAAAATTTGCCAAATCATCCGTTAGTGTCCTTGAAGAATTTGCGGCAGTCTTGGTCCTAAAGAAGTGACTTTTCACTCCCAGGATGATAAAGCTAGGGTGCCAATTGGATTGACAGCTGCAAGCAAACAAGCACCAATGATGATGCATATTGAGTACAAGGTAACTTTAGCTGATCATGATTTTGTAATTGCCTCTCAACGCAAACTTATTCCTTCAGTTATTGCAGCCATAGAAATTAAAAAGGATTGCATGGAAAAACAAGCAGTCACATACTCTGGCCCAACATACATAGCAATCAGAAGTGTAAAACATGATTCATCAACAGTACTTAGTTACTTAGAAGACATGAACAGAATAAACCATCTTCCTGCATTTAAAATGGAGTTAGCAAACCAATCATGATTATAGCTGGATGGAGTTAGCAAACCAATCATAATTATAGCTGTTGATGGTGGGCCAGATGAAAATCCAAGATATGAAAAAACAATTCATTGTGCCAAGACTTATTTCAAAGAGCATGATCTTGATGCAATGTTTGTGGTCACTAATGCTCCTGGAAGAAGTGCCTTTAACAGGGTTGAGAGAAGAATGGCTCCGCTAAGCCATGACCTAGCAGGAATTATACTTCCATTTGACCATTTTGGAAGCCATCTTAATTCAAGAGGAGAAACAACAGACAAAGTTATGGAGAAGGCAAACTTTGCCAAAGCTGGTGAAGTTCTTGCACAAATTTGGTCTAGCACAGTCATTGATGGATTTGAAACTAAAGCCGAGTACATAAAACCAAACAGTGAAAAATGTGTACAGTTAAAACATTTTGGAGCAGAGTGGGATGCTAAACATGTCAGAGAAAATCAATACTTCCTTCAAATTGTAAAATGTAATGATCAAAAATGCTGTGGTCATTGTCGCAGCTCACTGTTTTATCTTATTCCAACTGGTTTTCTTCCACCATCAATTTCTTTTTTCCAAGGAGAAGATGGTCTTGAATGCAATAATACAAAGAACAACTTTGCAACTCTCTTTTTAAACTTATCACTTTGCAAAACAATTTTGCCCACGACAGTTACAAAAAAGTATCCCAATGGATTGCCATACGACTACTCATGTCCAAGCATTCAAAATTCCTTACCAAAAAGAATTTGTACCAATTGCAGTTTATATTTTCCAACTATCAAATCAATGAAACAACACAAAACAGTTTGCTCAAGTATTGGATATTCGAATGAAATTCAAAAAGTTAGACCTCAACGTTTAGTTGCTCAACGTCTATCTGAACTCATGTGTCTTTTTAAATTCGGACAAAGAAACAATTGAGTGGTATGATCAAGATGATATTGGTACCTCTGACCTCAACTGGCCTTCAAAAATTATTTAAGAACATGGAACTCCAATACTTGAAGGTCAAAGTCCGATTTGGGAACAAATTTAGGTTTGAGACAGATATTCATTAATTGTATTTTTTTATAAAATAAACTATTACAATTAAAATATAAACTTATAAAAAAATTTTTTTGTCACGTCACACAGGGTGGGGGAGGGTGGGTTCTTCAAAATGTCACATAGGGGAGGGGGGGGGGTGTTAGAAAAACGACAAAAAAAGTATCACGTATTATTTGAACAGCCACTAAAACTAAAAAGAAACAGCGAAAGTCAAAGCGACGTTGAAGAAGGCGAGTTGATCGAAACAAAAAACGACAAAATTATTTGTAGCAGAAATGCTCCATCGCCGACTCCTCAAAAGGAAGGATCAAAAAGAGTTGCACGACAAAGGGCGGTATGAATAAATATTTAGTTTATAAAGTTTATATCTACAAAAATTTTTTATTTTATATATTTTTGTTTTTTTACATTTTTATATTCTAAGAAAATGTATTCTAAAACCATCTGTCATTATGCCTTCTGCACATTCTTTCACTCTCATTCGTCATGTCATTAAAAACCGCACTCAAACACAAATGGAGGCAATAAAAATCTTTTCTGTTAATATATGCGGCCTTGGTGAGGCAAATAAGCAAAAAATTATTATTAAAAAACTAAAAAAAATGAATTACGATTTTTATCTTCTGCAAGAAACCCATTTAAACACGCAAGACGCAGAAAACTTTATTCGACAATGGAATAATCCAGGCTTTTTCTCGAGTGGTACGTCACACACAGGTGGTACTTTAATTTTAACTAACCAAACTAATTATAACTTTCAAATAATCGAACATACTGATGACGAAAACGGTCGTTTTAATTATATCGTTGTGGAAAAAGATAACCACAATTTTCTTTTAATTAATATATACGCAAAATCCGGATCAAGCCAAGCTGACCAGGGTGCGGATTCACAACTTTTGCGTAACTTTTGCGTAGCTGAGCAAAAGTTACGAAAAACTTACGCAAAACATTTTTTGCGTAACTTTTCACAACTTTTTCGCAGCATTTGCGTAAAGTTAAGGTTGCGCATGAGTTACGCAAAACTTAGGCAAAAACTTACGCAAAAACATACCCAAAATTTAAGGCAAATATTTTATAACTATTTGTATAAAGGAAGTAGTTCGTATTACTAATTCTTTTTTTATTAAGACACACAGGGCAATGTGACCAAACAGTGAATGTTTCTTTTTTAAAGACAGGGCTTAAATTTACTTACAATTATTTTGTTGTTGTTGTTGTTGTTGTTGTTGTTGTTGTTGTTGTTGTTGTTGTTGTTGTTGTTGCTATATTTAAAAATGTAGCAAAATCATATAGAGGTATTCAAATAATACGTGACATTCTTATATAGGGTGAAGGTGTTTGAAAGTGTCACTAAATATCACATGGGAGAGGGGGTGGTTAGCCACAGTGTGGCATGACAAAATTTTTAAATTTTAAATTCTAATCACAGCGGAATATTAAAACTTTAGCATAAAAGTACAAACTCAAAGATATATTTGTTTAAAAATATTCTCACGTTACAAATAGAGCGGGGAGCATATTTACATACTCCACAAGGCGATAGCACACATGCGCCCGCGCACGATTTTTCGTACTTTTTTATAAAGAAACATATTTTTAAATTTTTGAAGAAGTACTTACTGTACCTATATATTGTTTTCTTTCTGACTATATTACTAAAACAAAAAAAAAATTTTCTTTCACGATCTTTGTATAGTTGTGTACTTTAATTAAAAAAATGTTATTCTAATATACTTACGTGTTCTTTGATTACTATACATTTATAAAGCGACACTTCAAATGTAAACACAAAAGTAAATAAAGTATAGTATATAGTACGTAATTTAAAAATATGTTTCTTTATAAAAAAGTACGAAAAATCGTGCGCGGGCGCATGTGTGCTATCGCCTTGTGGAGTATGTAAATATGCGAGCGGGGAGAGATTGTTTAAAATGTTACATAGGGTAGGGTGGGGTAATATGGATTGTTGGGGTAATGTGGATATATTCAATAAGTATGCATGGAGTAAGTTATCTATACATAATGCTAAAACCTGAAAATTACCAACAGTTTATACACATAATTAGCTTCTTTTTTTAGCATTAACAATGTTTATATTTGATTTACATGAATAGTTAAAAAATAAAACGTTTTGTTTTGAAAAAAATAAAAAAAAACATTACGTTTCAAAACTTTTGTCAGCAGACTTCAGTAATATTACTTATCCAAGAATAATGATATAAATTTTATTAGTTAGACCATCATGTAACAACATGTATAATTTAATTTATAAGTTCTCTAACCCATATTGATAAATAAACAAAAATCTAAAATGGGGTAAAATGGATATACAGGTAAAATGATAATGGGGTAAAATGGATATATATAAAATATATAAAATCCTATTAACATTATAGAATTTTGTTACAAAATCATAAGCTGCATGACATTTATTTATATACTTAAGCTCACTTTTGCTTTTAAATATAGTATTATACATTTTTCAGTAACATATAATAGTTTTATAAAATGTTACTGAACTATTTACATTAAGATCATAGTTCAAATTTGTTTTCTTTGAATGGCTAGGGTAAAACTTTAACTCCCATTTAAATATTTCATATTTTATTTTTGTATTCCTCATTTTATTTTATTACCGTATTTTGCTTTATAATTAATTTTATATTTTACATAATTAAAGTTAATTTTATAATATTTTAGATAAAATAATAAGACTGAAATAAACTATCATGCCTGAAATAAAATATCAGTGCAAGACTTTTGGTACATACAATCACAGCAAATTAATGACTACCATACAGCTTGTTAAGGAAGAGGAGTCAGTATACAATGTATCAAAGTTTCCTGGCCAAAAAGGGCAGAGTTTAAACAGCTCAAGATGTTGTCGCAAGGTTGCAAGAAAAAGAGAAGAACAAAACTAAAAAGAAGACTGTATGTGTCAGAACAAGAAAACTGCTAGTCATAACCAATACAGTTTGACCTTTTAAATTCATGAAAAGCAATAAGTGTGATATATGTATCAAATATATTATGAGTATCCGTATTACCCCACCAGTGGGAGAATATGGATGTATGAAAGGTGTTGTTAAAAAAGATTAGTAAGTTAGTTATTGAAAATATATTTATGTTCTACTCATTGTGAAGTTATTGTATACACCCTGAATGTAAAGAAAAATAACAAAAGTTTTAAAGTGGTAATTAACTACAAAAAAAAATTGTATTAAAAAAGTATATATATAAAATTCTATCCATATTAACCCACCCCACCCTATACAAAGAAGGGAGTCTAAAAACAGCAAAAAAGTGTTTCGTATTATTTGAATAGCCCTATATAGCATATGCGTGCAATTACTTTTAAAAGTAATAGCATATATAACATAAACAGTCTTTCAATCTATTTTGAGTATCTATTAGCAAAATAATCAAAATAATTAATAATTGGATTAAAAATGGAACAAATAAGAGTCGGTTGGTTTATTAAATGAGATATCGAACAAAATGCTACACATCTATTATTTTAAATATAAACATTACAAGCACTCATTAAGAAATAATTCGGGCATATTTGTTCAAATCTAAATGGGTAATATAAATTGTATTATCCTGGGCTTATATAAGATAATTATTCGGCTTCCTGTATGATGCAATCAGTGAATGCCCATTGGTTTTAATTAACCATAACTCTAAACCTGCCGCAAACCTTATTAGTAAACGTTACTGGCTAAATCAACCAGCTAAAATATACAGAAAACTAGCATTTAAACGAACTTGTTTTTCTATTTTTAATATAAAAAGAAAAACAACATGAAATTAATATTTTGAGGCATTTTTTTGGCGCCCATACCGGTCCTAAAGTACCAAAAAAGGTCTGGGTTCACCCCTGATCAGATCATGCAACTTGTCTTGCATTGCTTCAGGAAGTTAAAACAAAATACTTTAGTTTAGCATAAAACTTCACGTTCATAAAATAATGGAAGTGCTAAACTAAAGTATTTTTTTTTTAACTTCTTGTTTTCATTCTTACTTCTCATACCCTAGGGTATAAAAAAACATCATGATAATTGTTAAATTTTCTTCTGAGTGGTCTTGTTTTATCATATAATTGACTTGAATCAAAAACACTTTTATTTGCAATAGGGAATGACAGTTTCATCAAATAAAGAAATTGCTTCATTAAATTCAAGAAATACATTTGATTGCATTCTAGTATATTTGAAACTATTTATGAACAAAGTTTCTATTGTTAGAAATATAAGGAACATTTTGAAAACATAAACAAAAGTTCAACAACTTATCCATAACATATATGAAAAATACAATGTATTTTTCATAATATGTTATGGAAAATGTTTTAATTGTATTAACTAATAAAAGTTGAGTTTGAATTAAAACCCACTTGTTTTTTGTAAGTTTTTTTTCTGTGATATTTCAGATTGAGAATTTATGGCACCATATTTGCACGAATAAAAACATGATTCTTATATTTGATGGATAGCGTAAAGTTAGTTCTGTGAATCAGGTACGTGCAGTATAAAAAAGTTTGACTCTTTGATAGAGCAAGTATTGATTAAATCACAACAACAAGTATTGTAGTAGGTTTTCAAGACACCAAATACAATACAATCTAATAGCTATTGTGATAATAGGATTGTAAAAAGCACTATTACTCCATTTGGACTAACTGATGGATCAAGGAACTTTTTATGGACTTTCTGCTCTTTGCAATAACAAACTACAACAATGAGATTTCATATAGAAATACAAAAAAAAATGATCTACCAAAACAATTTAAACTATTACAGAATATGTTTATTATTTACAAATAACAATATTATTTACCAAGAAATTAGGCTTTAAAAAACAATGCTCTTTTTTTTAATAATTTAAACTATCCATATTAATATCTCCTGATAATTGAAATAACTAAAAACAGAGCATTATTATTCAAAATAATTTTAATATATTATTAATACCTTTGAATAATTGAAATTATCGAAAAACATAGCATCATTATTCAAAGTAAGTTTAATATTTAGGTTATAATACTTTTTTACTTCAATAGCCTAATTACTCAGAGATAATTTAAGCATTGTTGTATTTTGAAATAGTCTTGTTCTCATTTATAAATAAATAAAAAATAGATATTTAAAAAACTAATGAATTGATTATATATTTTAGTGAATATTGTATCTATATTAGCACAAATATTTTCTCTCACACACAGACAGAGTGAGAAAGAGAGACTCTCTCTCTTTATGCTAGTTTTGCAAGTTAAAGTATATACTTCACTAATATTATTGTATATATTTTTGTATAATATAGTATAGATAGTATAGTATAGATACAAACATAAGTTATTCTAATATGGGTACATCATATAGTTTTGATGTATGACAATAACTAGTTATTAAGTTAACTTAACTTATTTAATTAGTTATTGGCATACTACAAAACTATATGATATATCCGTACTATGGTCGCTCTCCTTGTTTTAGCTAGGCTATGAGAGAGGGAACCATCCATTATATAGATTATGTGTATATTTTTTTAACCTTAAATTTAAGGTGAAAACAAGCTTTATAAAACAAGTTTATGTAGTACATCTAAACTTTTGGTAAATATACAGCTATTGTTGTTGTTGTTAAAAAAAATACTAAAGCTGTTTTATTCAAATAAATAAATTAACGATTAGCAGTATAAAATTAAGATAAAATTACATTTTATTGGCAATAACAAACAAAATCTGAAATCTTTTATAATAATAAAAACCCCATTTTTAAATATTATTAGATGATTTAAAGTCACGCCAAACCAAAGTCAGAAAATAGCAGACGTAACTTTTCTTGCGTAAAGTTTGCTGAGCACTTTTTAGGAAAATGTTGTGAATACCGTTTTTTAGACTTTTTGCGTAAGTAATAACTTACGTAAAAACTTAAGAATTTCGTAAGTTTTTGTTTACGCAAGGTTTGTGAATACCACTTAACGTAACTTTGAACTTAAGCAAAACTTACACAAACTTTACGCAAATTTTGGACTTACGAAAGTGTTGTGAATCCAGCTTAAAAGGAAAAATTTATTTCAAAAAATTATCAAAAAAATAAAAATAAACAATTCTAGATACCATTTTATAATCCTTGGGGGCGATTTTAACATGGTTCTGAAAGAAATAGATCGGCACCCACAAATAAATCGAAAAAAATGTCTCTCAATCGAGGCCTTTAAAACATTATTAAAAGAACTTAACGTTGAAGACACGTGGAGGAAATTTAATCCTTGCACAAAAGAATATACTTATAAATCTACCAATAACACCACATTCTCCCGCTTAGATCGCTTATATATTAGCAAACACATGCGACAATTAATAAACATAGAACACGAGCCGATGACTTTTTCAGATCACCACAATTCAGTATGCGCCACCATCACTCTTAAAAACTTAGATATCGGAAAAGAACTATGGATCTTAAACAACAAAATTTTAAATAACCAAAACTATAACGAAAAACTAACAAAAATTATATATTTAGCCAACCAAAAAATTAATCAGTCTGAAAATAAAACATCTGACTGGGATTCTCTTAAAGAAGAAATTAAAATTCTTTCAAAAAAATTTAGCAAAACGGAGGCAAAAAAGAGCCGTCAAGAAGAATATAAACTTAAAAACAGCTAAAAAACTCTCTCAAAAAAGCGCCTTTTAATCCCAAGATGAAACATCTTAGTGAAAACCTTAAAATAAAGCTACAAACCTTCAAAATAAACAAACTAAACGGCGCAAAAATAAGGGCTAAAATAAAATGGAGGACGCATTGCGAAAAATGCAGCAATTTCTTTTTTCAACTTGAAAAAGCTAAAATATCTAAACAAGTAATCATTAACATTAAAGATAAGAACGGAAACGAAAAAAATAACACAGCTGATATCACTAAAACATTTGAAATATTTTACAAAAACCTTTATAAAAACAGCAAAAACGATGTCACGCTGCAAAAACATTTACTCGAAAATACAGACATAAAACAAATTTCCGAACAACAAAAGCATTCACTAGATAAACCGATTGATTTAGCCGAAGTCAAAAATGCAATAAAAACAATGAAAAACAACAAATCACCCGGCAAAGATGGGCTAACCGCGGAATTTTATAAATCTAACATTAATAGTTTAGGAGAAAGTTTAGTTAAAGTCTTAAACGATATCATTCAGAAAAACGAAATGTCAGAAACCCAATAACAAGCCATAATAACTTGCCTCTATAAAAAAAGGGGATAAAGCCGATATCTCAAACTGGCGACCCATATCACTTCTCAACACCGACTACAAAATACTTACCAAAATAATCTCAAACCGTCTAGCAAATATACTAGCGTCAATCATCAAAGAAGATCAAACCGCATGCATCCCCCACAGATCCATTTACGAAAACCTTGCATACACTAGAGACGTTATTTACATCGCCAACAAAAACAATTTAGATGCTTCCATCGTATCCATCGATCAAATAAAAGCTTTCGATCGCGTAGGCAGAAATTTCTTGTATGACTGCCTATTTAATTTTGGTTTTAGCGTGCAATTTATAAACCTTATCAAAACACTGTACTATGACATAAGTTCACATCTAAAAATAAACGGTTTCCTATCAGAAAAAATAGACATACACAGGGGAGTACGACAAGGATGTCCTCTTTCAATGACACTCTACGTTCTGCAAGCTGAGGTTTTTGCAGGATACATCCGTAAAAATACCGAAATAAAGGGAATAACTCTAAACAACAAAGAGACAAAGCTCCAACAATACGCCGACGACACAAACTTTTACCTCTCTTCAGACAACTCTATAAAAGCTCTAGACAACGCCCTAAATGTATACAAACTAGCCACAGGAGCAAAACTAAATACTACCAAATGCCAAGGCCTGTGGCTTGGAATAAACAGATCTCCGATAAAAGAAAATTTCCTCAATTTTTCTTGGCACAGCAAGACTCTCCAGAGTCTAGGTATAACCTTCTCAAACACAAGTAACTGCATAAACCGTCAATGGGATGAGAGTATTAACATCATTAGCAAAAAAATTGTTAGCTGGAAGCGTTTCAGGTTATCCATAAAAGCTAAAGCTATCATAATAAATCAAACCTTTTTAAGCAGCTTATGGCATTTAGCCTTCACAACACCCATTCCTTCTGACAAAAAAATCGAAATAATTGAACGTAAAATAGAAAGTTTTCTATGGAATAACAGCACCGTAAAAACCCCTAAGCAAACATCAAAACTTCCGATAGACCATGGAGGTTTAAATATAGTCGACGTCAAGAAAAAACTCGAATCTTTACAGCTGAGCTGGATCTCAAAGTTGTATAACAAAAACAAAAACGGCGCCTGGAAAGACTCAGCTTCCTACATACTTATAACCGAAACGCTAATCAAGGAAACCTTGTCCTTCTCACATCACACTCATATGATTCTTTAAAAACTCTACCTCCGTATTACCAACAAACAATGAAAAGTTGGAATAAATTCTACTTAAAACACAATAACCATAAGAATCTCACCATCGAAGAAGTGCTAATGCAACCAATATTTTTTAACCCATACATACGCAACAAAAACCAAACTATGAAACCAACTCAAGAATCCATAAATAATAACTTAATCATGCAAGGGGACATCTCAAAAGTATTTGTCCAGGGTTTTCTGGAAAGCCAAGTTATTGGTATAAAACAACGCCTTTTAACAACCATAATAAATTCATTACCACCCCAATGGAAAAACATGATAAACACCCAAAGTCAAAGCTTCGACTACAACAAAACGTCGTTGTGCATAAGCACCAAAAACAACCGTCGAATACGATTCCTTGACTTAACTCCTAAAGCAATTTACAACACTTCCCTAAATAACAACGATAAAAGTACACCCAATAAATTTTACAGATGGAAGGACATTTTCAACAGTATGAATAATACCTTAACAAAAGAATGGCCCCATTTGTTTATATCCATACACAAAAATGAAAGCAACAACAAAGCCGATGAAATAAACTAATACATTTTGCACTACCCACCAATACACTGTTTAAAAAAAGAGGCCATATAACAGACGATCTCTGCCCACAATATATGAAAGAATCAGAAAACATACAACACATGATGTTTAAGTGTGAAAAAGTTCAACCCTTAGTAAAATACACTTTAGCCCTCATTCACAAAATATACCCATACCTAATACCTCTTAAAAACACTTTCAAATCACTACTTTTCTTTTCATCAACTTTTATAAATAAATTTTATATTGGAAAACTAATAACTAACGAACTATTATACATAATATATTGCAATAGAATGAGGTCGTTCCACGACAAAAAAATTTACCCCAGAAGGACGCTCATGCTGGAATTCCAAGGCAAATTTAAAAGAATTTTGTCAGACGAATTCCAAATTTCTATTATTAATAATGAAAAGATTTCTTTTCTACAAGAATGCAAAAATATCTGGAGCGGAGAAAATAATTTTAATCTAGAAATTAACAAAGTTCTTGTAAATTAAAATGCCCAGATATATTTTTTAGTGAAAATCTTTTTTTTTGAAGTTTTCTTTTTCGCTTTTTCGTTTTATTTTCTTCGAATTTTAATTTTTTTCGTTTTTTCGTTTTCGTTTTCGATTTTTTATTTTTTATATAGTGGGTTTTTTATTTTCTTAAACGTGAGCCTCCTGGGAGTCTGTCTTTATGTATTTTAATAGTGGAACAGTAGACCGCCTTGTATTTTTATTTCTTAACTTTTTTTTTTTTTATTACAAAATAATAAATATTTACAATTTTTTTTAATAACATTAACTAAGGTTTTTAAGTTTTTACAATGTAAGGTTTTACAAGCTTTCGTAAATATATACACAATCTGTTTTGTATATTTTATTATATAATTTTTGTATTTTGTATTTTTTTTGTGTTTATTGATTTTATATTTTTTTGTGTTTTTTGATTTTATATTTTTTTTGTATTTTTTTGTTTTTTATTTATTTGCTGTTGTGCGGAAAGAAATCAAGAGTTTAGATTAAGTTAAAAAAAGGAGAAATTTTAAAATAGGTTAAGGAAAGGTTCATAAGGTAAAAAGGAATGATTTATATGTAAAAAAAAATTAAAAAAGATTTACAGGACTTTTACATAAACATTACGTTACGAACACTATAGATAAGAAACTTATGTGTTAAAATAATATTTCATAAAATAAGGGCTGGCAGTGATTTGCTAATCATATATAATAATAATTTTGTTGTATAGCATAAAAATTTGCAAGAGGAAAGGAAATTTTTAGCTCATATGTCTAGTTTCAGACTTCCATTCTCCACTTGACAGAAAATGTTTTTAATACAAAAATACTCACAAAAAAAGTCCGCGGTGTTTCTACGGACATAATAATTATATTTTAAGGTAATAATGTTCCTGATGTTCCTGGTTATTACCCTGATCACTGCCATTGGGTCAATTTTTTTATTACTATACATGTGATGACATCTACTGTTCCATATTGCACTCATGATGGTTTGAGTGAGTGTCAACAGCAGCTGCGAAGTGGGGCTTTTCTCCGATAAAGTCGCTGTTTCAATCAAGAAAATCGAATTTATCGGAGAAAAGTTGTTTCGGGATGTCAAGGAGTTATATACCTGTTTAAAATACTCCCAAATTTCTACAGAAGGAGGACAGTAGGCAAAGATGTGCATGTTGTCCTCGATTTTACCACAAGTTTTGCATTTGTTATTTTTGACGATCTGCTGCCTTGTGCTTTTGGCTAGCAAGGCCGCAGAAGGTAAACTGTTGTGTAAAAAACGAAAGAGGATGTTTTGAGTCGGTCCGCATGCGTGGGAGGTGAAGTTTTTTTTCCAAATTTGGGTCCACGGCATTGTTGTTTTTGTTGAACCGTTCCAGAAAAGTTCAGCTGGAACGACTGCCGATTTGTTGCCACTTCTAAGTAAAAAATTTTTGTTGTTTTTAGGGGAACGTTAAAAAGGGACCCGTTTTTGCCTAATATTTCTATTGTTGTTTTGTAGTACTGAGACGTTTTGTTGTCCCAGTGTTTCGGAAAATCGTTCTGCTTTAAAAAGTTCCAGCTTTGGTTTTGGTTCGTAAATTTTATAAGTGAACTCGCCAACCAATACTTTGAAAAGTAGTAAGTGTCGTGAGCTTTGTCCTCTTTGCACTCTTTCAGTTGAAAGAGTGCTTTGAGGCGAAGTGCAAAACTTTGCTCCTTCGGTGATAAAATTCCGAGACCACCGCTTTTGACGGGTAAGAAAAGTGTCTCTCTTTTGACCGGATTGAAATTGGTCTTTTGCCACAGATTTTCGAAAATGGCTCTATGCAGACGTTCTATTGCCCATTCGGGAACGGGCAGCATGTTTGCCAGAAACCACACTTTTGACATTGCTAACGTATTTATCAACATAGTCTTTCCCCTAAGTGACAAAGTACGTAGTCCCAGAAACTTGAGTTTTTTCTCTATTTTGTTTAGAGTTACTAACCAGTTGAAATTGGTAGTATCGCTCAGTCTGGTGTAAAAAGTAACACCTAATATTTTGAAACCGGTGTTGTTGTTCTACTCTATGTCGTCCAATTCCGGGTACATTTTAGGATCAAAACCCCCAAGAGCGAGACCCTTGGTTTTTGAGGCGTTGATCACTGAACCACTTGCTTTTTCAAACAGTTTTATTTTTTCGAAAAAAACGCGGACTGATTTTACATCCCTGGCAAAAAAGTTCGAATCGTCTGCGTACTGCTGTATTTTGAGGGGTTTAGGTGTACCTGGTAACGGGAAACCCTCTATTCTGCTGTCCGCTCTGATCACTAAAGCGAGAGCTTCGGCAACAAAAACGTACAGCAAGAGAGAGAGGGGGCCACCCTGTCTAACTCCTCTTTCCGTAGGAAAGGAGGCTGACAGGAAACCGCAATTCAGAACAGATGCCGAAACTTCTGAATATAAGGTGTTGACAAAAGATACAACATTTTCTCCGAGATTGAATTTTCGGAGAATCTGAAGCAGAAACGCACGGTCGACTTTATCAAACGCCTTTTCTTGATCTATTGACAAAATGAAACTAGGTAGATTTTTAAATTGCGCGTAATCGATAAGATCACGGACTAGATGTAAATTTGAGAATATTGTTCTACCTGGGATTCCGCAAGTTTGATTTGGTTCTATAATTTTGCCCATTACTTTTGCAAGTCGTAGGGCCAGCGCTTTTGTGATTATTTTGTAATCAGCGCCGATTAAGGATATGAGCCTCCCGTTTTTGCATTCGGTAAGATCTCCTTGTTTAGGAATCAGTGAAATAATTGATTTTTTCATAGAGTGGTTAGTGTTTTTTTCTACGAAAAGTATTTCGTAGGCAAGTTCTTCAAAATCTTTTTCTAAAGTGTGCCAAAAGGTTTTATAAAATTCAGCTGGAAGTCCGTCACAGCCCGGAGATTTTCCGTTTTCAAATTTAAAAAGGACTTCTTTAATTTCCACGCTGGTTAGGCGGGTGTTTAAAAATTGATTTTCATCATCACTTAAACGTTTAGTGATGTGTGACAAGACATAATTTTGGCTGTCTTTGCATAAACTAGTTTTGGTGTAAATGCTTTTATAATATGAAACAAGGGAGTTTAGTATTTCACCAGGTTCACTCGTCAATGTGCCGTCATTCTTGCGAATTTCGGTAATTGACTTGTTCCTCTGTTGAGTTTTTTCCGAATCGTACAAAAATTTTGAAGGTTTTTCTCCTTTTTCAATTAGTTTTTGTTTCGTGCGAATAAACGCTCCGGGAAACTGGAGCAGGAAAAGAGCATCGCGTTTTTCTGTGATGCTGTCTAAATTCGGGTTAGCGTTTTGTCGCTCCTGTTGGATTTCGTTTTTAATCCTTTTGATATTTTTTTTGTTTTTTGCACTTTCCTGTATCGATATGTGTTGTAATTCAGCCCTAACAAAAAGTTTGCAGTCGTCCCACCATTTTAGAATTGACGTATAGGACCGTTTTTTAGTTTGCCAATCTTGAATTAAGAGTTCAATTTTCTGCCTATGCACTTCTATTTCCAAAAGGGAGCAATTTAATTTCCAGTATCCTGGTCCTCTCCTGGTTTCACTAAAATTGACAGTTGTTAACACGAACTCGTGGTCAGAAAAAGGGTTGGTGAGAATTTTGGTGTGTGTTGTTTTTTTGGCGACTTTTTCAGGGCAGTAGATTCTGTCGAGTCTACATTTGACCGTCTGATTGCGCCATGTGAATTCTCTTTTGTTGGGAAACTTGTAACGGAAAACATCAACTAGGTTATACCTAACTTGGAAGACCCCGAGTTCAGTAATGCCGTAGGTGTGATATCTAAAGTTGTTTGTGCCTTCTGTGTCAAGAGGCAGGCTTTCGACCATGCTGAAATCCCCGGCCAACAGGACGGGTAGTCCTGTGTCCTGCAAGATGTCTCCAAGGCCGCCGAAAAAACGGCGCCTTTCTCTCGGCACATTAGGAGCATAAATATTCAGCACCTGCATTTCGTGTTCGTCAATTTTTATCATGACATTTAATATTCTTCCGTTATTGTCCCTCTTTAGTTCGTTTAAAGAAACATTGGATTTAGAGAGAACTGCCACCCCACAACAGTTATGACTCGGACCAGAGTTCCAAATAGACTCACCAGTCCATTCGTCACTCCACTGTTTAACAGTGGACGGTCCGGATTTTGTTTCCTGAAGGAGGACTTTTTGAGAAACCCAAAAAAATTATCGCGTTTGACTTGGTCGTTTAGACCGTTTATGTTGCACGTTAAAATATTAATAGCCATGATGAAGAGGATAAGGTTTCCTAATTTGAAAACTCGTGTACCTTAAACATGAATATAATAATTTTACAACCTGACATAAAAAACACAAACATATAAACCTTAACCTTATAGCACGAGTTTTCGTTTGAACTGACGTAATACGAACAATAGGACGCACTGGACCGTAACATTCCACAAAAAAGCGCGAACTACAACAATACAAATACGACAGCTTAAGCGCTTATTCAAAAATGTGACGTGCATAATTAATGAAAAACGTGTAATAGAATAAAAAAGATCGAATAATAAAATTTTGTTAGAAAGAAAAAGAAATAAGAGCTTAGAACAAAATAACTCGAAAATAAAGTAAAGCGAAAAGAAAAAAAAGAAAAGAAAAAATACTCTGAAGACTTCGTTTCCGCACGTCTTAATAAGTCGTACTCATCATATTCAAAATTCACTACCAGGGACGTGATGGAGATCGAACTCAGAACCTCTCACTATGAAGCGAGCGCTCTACCACTACCGCATGATAAAACCTTTAATTAAATCAATGTTTGCATAATGTTTATAACTTCAAGCATAATAAAGACTTATAATAATAGCTTGTGAAAGACACTAATATTTTTTATCTAACTTAATATAACACCCTATAAATAAAATTTTGGACAAATTTTCATTGCATTTATTATGTAATTTATTTCATGCACGCAAAAAACCTTTATACTTATTTGAAAGAGGATTTTATAATCTATTTAAATTTAATTTAATTAAGTTAAAAATATTATTTAAATATTGAAAATAAAATGGTCAAAGTAAAGGACCTTGAAAAAATTATGGAAATTTTTTTCCAAAAAAATCGAAAAAAAGGTAAACCGTTTGTTGCTAAGCTGTTTATGGAATGGGGTTTACCCATATCAACTGCTTACGATAAATCGTAAAATTGGAGAATGGATCTCTAAAAAGAAAAGTTGGAAGTGGTCTAATCGCTAAGGTAGCTACTAAAGAAAATACAAAGACTGCTGCATTTTTTGAAAATAAGTCAGGGTGCTCCCAAAAGAAAGTAGCTCAAGTTTTTAACTGTAGTTAATTTGAATTTCCCAAGTATTAAAAGCAATGACTAACATTCGAACTTTCAAAAAAACAAATCTTCCAGACCGTAGCCATCAGCAGAAGAAAGCTATGCATCCTAAATGTCATAAATTGTACGAAAATTATAAAAACTTGGATTTTGTTATGAATGATGAAAGCTATTTTACCTTAAACAATAGCACATTAGCTGGTAATGATAGGTTTTATGCCAATCAAAAAGGGGTCAGTCAGGCAAAAAAAGAGGTATTAAATTCAGTGTAAACCAATCGACAATTGGTCGTCAGTTAAAAAAAATGAATATTAAATATAGAAAACGTGAAAAGACTCCAAAATACACTATAGAACAAAAGAAGCAGGAAACTAGTTAACTAACTCTATAACACAAAATCGCTTCTAGTCATCGATGATGAAAAATACTTTTGTTTTGCAGGGGACAACATGCCTGGAAATTCTGGATACTACACAAACAGCAAAAAGACATGCCCAGAAAGTTTATGTTTTATAGGAAAAGAGAAATTTCCAAAAAAATATCTGAAGGTGGTATGTCCGAGCCATTGTTTTGCACTTCCAAGGCTGTAGCGATCAATTCATCAATCTATATTAATGAATGTTTAGAAAAATGACTTCTTCCATTTATTCACAAGTATCATGGAAACTTTAACTATTTATTTTGGCCAGATTTAGCAAGTTCTCATTATTCTAAAGATTCTCTAAATTGGATGGACTAATATGTCTATTACGTTGATAAAGAATCCAATCCCCCAAATGTGCCTCAAGCATGACCAATTGAAAATTTTTGGGGACATTTGGCACAGAAGGTTTACAAGGGAGATTGGCAAGCTTCAACAAGCAAGTTTTGATTGATCGCATTAAACTAAAACTACAAGAAATTGATTTAAACTTTTTACAGTCACATATGAAAGGCATCAGAGCAAAATTGAGATCAATTGCAGATGGTGGTGTTTTTTCATATAAAAAATAATATATTTTTATTAAAAGATAAATGCTTTATTTAAAAAAAAAATAATAGTAGTTTGTTTTTTTATTTATAAATAAGTTATTTACGTTTTTATTTTGTCCGATAACTTCCGCATCACCCGTTAAAATTTTAATTTTTAAATTTTGTCAAAATTTTTATATATGAGGTGTTATTTGTTACTACCGGCTGCTAATGCTCAGGAACCCAGCAGTTGCACAGTGAAAATCTTAACTACCTACACCAAGGTTAAGTATTTTTTATATTATAAACTTAGTGGTACTATTGGATTGTTTACATAGTTGCTAGAGATACTTAAAATGCATAGTAACAGTGCAACTTGCATAGCTATCACCCTTACGTGATTTTCTCATAATGCCAAACTTGCTGTATAAACTAGACTGGAACTAATGGTACAGGCAGATCAAAAATTACTTTATGGATTTCAATGATTACACAATAAATAAATACATATTTATTTGGTGTGTAATCATCGCCAAACCACTGTTTTTTGTTGTTATAATATTGCAGGGGCTTAGAAACTAGTTATTTTATATTTCTTGAAACTAATAGATTATCCTTATACAAAAAAAGAAATTAAAGCTATAACCTTTGAAAACAATCTTGAAAAAAAACTATGTGATACAATTTTGTGGTTCAATTAGTGATATTTTTGTCTCTGTGCAATGTATACTTTTTTAGTACATATAGCAATCAGAGATTTCACATTTTTGGACAAAAAAAACTTGATAAGCTTTTCACACTTTTGGACATCAATAACAAGCCCAAGTATTCTTTTATTTGTACTTTTTTGTTTCTTGTTTTTAATGAAACTTTTTCTCTACTTCTCTCACTTGATATTTTCTACTTTGTATGATATGTGCAGACACGTTTATTAATATAGCATTATATAAGCATATAATATTGAGAGACCTACTTTAGGCCATTACTAGTAAGTGGTAATCAGTCATCACCAGTAGGTTGTAAACATGTCTGTGTAAAAAGGTAAATGCAACTCATATGAGTAGGCTTGGCACCACACACTGACACATTGATTTAAATTGACCAATCAAATGCAACCATTTCCAATGGAGCAAAACAAACAGTATTGTATTGAGGCAGTTTACAATCAAAAATGAAACAGACTTTTTTTTAGTGTATAAGGCATAATAGAAGCAGTTGGCTCATTATGTTATGATATGATCAAACTAATGGCAGTCGTATTTTTCTCTTTTTTATACTATTTCAAATTCAATCTGGTGTCTACCAGATGCCACATAAATAGCAATAAGATTGTCCTACATCATTAAATAGAAAAATAAATATACTTACGTTTTAACTTAATAATAAAAAAATAAAAAAAAAACAAAAAAAGAATTACATACCTTTTCAAAATAATATAAATAAATATTTAAAAATGACTATATACTTATGATTACCTCACTAATGTCTCCATTGAGACCCAATTTGCTTAACATTTAAATAGACATTTACATGTCTCACTGAGACCAAATTAATATTAAACTATTAATACATAACCAGTCACAATAAAATACTTAGGATATATTGTCGGCATAGCTAAACAAAATTAAGCATGCCATTTCTTGTAAAAATCCTAAAAAGAGTTCATGATAACAAAAAATAAATTTAAATTGACTATATACATATTTACTGAACTATTTAAAAGTTCAGAAATCTTGACTGTTTGGCCGCCAAAAGTAATTAATTATATACATGATATATAATTAAATACACCTAAACACATTATCATTTGGAATTTAGTTGACAAAACGGTATTTAATTTAACCATTTTTGAGAATATTTAATTTTTACTACTATGAATGGTATAAAAAATTTCAATAAATTCTTTGAGCTTAAAGTCAATTTATAAAACTTAGAATCTTATTTTTGTTTATTGAAAATTTGAAAACAGATAAAATAAAATAAAAAAATTCAATATATTCTATGTATATCATTTATGCACAAACTTATAACTTTTACTTAGTACTTCATACTCCGTGACCAATATAAACTGTAACCAATATTATTGATTTAACACACCCACATTTTTTTTTTACAGTAGTTACTATAATTACATGATACTAAAAATAAATGATTACATCAATTTCAAACAAATCATATTGAGTGGTGTGAAATACTATAAACAAATAATTACAAGCGATTTATTAAATAAACCTTTTGTGTTAATAAAAATCTACCTTCATTTAAAAAAAGTGTAAAAACTCCACTAATCCTAATTTTTCCACTACTCTATACAAAAATTATTATAAGTATAAACTCATATTGATAGAAAGAAGCCATTTTTTTTAATTTTTGTTTGTAATTTTATTTACACCTTTTTAAAGATAAAAACCAGTAACTAAATATTTAAAATAGAAAATAAGTTAATGACCTTAACCTAAAAAGCATCCCATAAAAATGTTAAAGATATTCCATGAAAACAAATTAAAACATTTTAACAAAATCACATCATCTACATTTAATTTTTCATATTCTGAGGGACAACTGTGTTTAAGAACATCTTAATCAAACTCTTTTTGAAGAAACTCTTCAATTGCACTTTCGCAATCATCCTTTAATAAAAAAACTCCATTAAGATTAAAACTTTGTTTTCAAAGAAGTAATAACATTAAGGTAAAGTTGAAAATACTAAAAAAATAGTTAGTATTTATAGCTATTTTTTATGTAATGAAAACCCAATCTTATACCTCTCACCAATAACATTTATTCCAGGAAATTGACTTTTAAGTGATCCTATAATGACACACTGTGCAGAACGATCAGCTTCTGTTTGAGGATCAAACTCCTCGCCATCAATAGCCTAATTTCAATAAAATTATTACAGCTAAACCCAACTGCCTAATTCAAATTTTTAAATAAGTATAAAAAACTTGAAATAAGTTTTTGAAAAAGTTAAATTATATTAAACAATGCCTAATAAATTTAAACATACTTTATCTATAACTCCAAGTTGACCAGAATTTAGAACAGATCGAATTATGTGACCTGCATGATTTGCAATCGCTACAGATGATGCAACGAGTTTCATTAAGTTAGAAGTCATATTTTTAATTTTATTACTAAATGAATTACATCTTTATAAAATGACCTTTTAAAATTTACATGTTTGAGGAATTTCGATTAAAACAACAAAGAAAAACAAATTATTCAATTCAGTAAAATAATCTATTAAATTTTTTTAAATTTTAGAGTTTGTGGGAAAAGTTTATTAAATATGCTTTAAGATATACAATTTTTAATTTTTTATAAAACAATTTTTAAACCTACACCTAATAATTGCTACAAAATTTTTTTATAAATCTTCATCAATTTCATTTACATAAACTTTTCGCAGTTTTTCATTCTGAATCTGACGGGTTTCCTTCAACTTTTAAAGGCCAGCCATTTCCTAAAATGCCTGCTTGAGCTGCAACACCTATTGCAACAGCTATATCAGGGTTTATAGATGTATTTGGGACTTTGTTAAAAAAATCAGCAACAAGTTCACGAACCTTTGGGACTCTAGTTGAGCCACCAACTAAAACAATTTCATCTATTTCATTTTTTGTAATTTCTGCATCTATTAAAACTCGTTTTATTGGGTCCAAGACTTTTAAAAATAATTCTTTATTAATAGAATTAAAATCATCACGAGATAAAACATAAAAGTAACTGATTGGTTTACCAGTTATTGGAGAAATAGCTTCAAGTGAAAATTTTATTTCAGCTTCAACATTATCAGTCAAACTAATTTTTATGAGTTCAACTTGGTCTCTTATAACTTGTAAATCATTTGGAGTTATTTCAACTAAACCAAATTTTTCTTCCAACTTTTTGCGAACAAAATTAATTAAATTATTATTGATATCTTGACCACCAAGTCTGTTATTTCCTGCCATTGCCATTGTAATAAACATTCCATCACGCACCATCAATAAACATCTAATGTTCCTCCACCAAAATCAACAATAACTGTGCTTATACCAGGTTTTTCTGGAGACCATATGCTAAAGCTGCTGCCGTAGGTTCATTAATAACACGTAAAACTTTTAAACCAGCTCTACGCCCAGCTTCTATTGTGGCATTTCTTTGAGCTTCATTAAAATCAGCTGGAACACTTATAACTGCCATACTAATAGTACGATCTATTGCACTTTCAACCATGCCTTTAAGTTTACGTAGGATAAAAGCTCCAATATCTCTGGAGAAAACACTTTAGTACCATTATGTAGTTTTATTTCAAAATAAGGATCATTCAAAGAATTAACAGAAACTTTAAATGGATAATTAGATGATAACTGTTTAATTTTTTCACTACTAATTTTTTTACCAATAAATCTTTTTGCATCATATATTGTGTTTCGATTGGTTTCAATTTGCTCAACTGCTTTATAACCAACTAATACTTCATTTTCAAGTATTGCGACAACACTAGGAATAATATTTTTTCCGTCTTTATCCTTGTAAACAGTTACATTACCTGATGAAAACTCATAAGTACTGATGCATGAAAAAGTTGTACCTAAGTCAATACCCACTATGCTTGGTTTTGGAGGTGGTAAACGACTTTGTACAAAATACCCAGTAACTATTAATGCAAAAACAGCTATTGCAGCTGATCCAATCATTGAGTTCATTTTTATATATACTAAAAATAGTTCATATAAAATTTATATATATTAAAAGTAAAATATAGTTTTGCTATTTTGCAATACATCTAATAAAGACTTTCTTTTTTTAACTTGTTATTTATGTTAAACATTAAAAGATATTTTATAAGAAAAGTTTATTTCAAAAAACATTGCAAAATGCTTTAAAAATCTTTTTAAAGAAGCTATTTGTAAACGATAAGAAATACAAAAATTTTTGACAAAAAACTTTTTTAAATAAAAAGTTTTTTGTCAAAAATTTTTTAATGTCTTACATAATTCAGCCTAAGGTAAATTCTCTACAACCATATTACTTATAAAAATATGGTTGTAAAGACTTTTTATAAAAACTGATCTTTGAAATTGTAACAATAATAATTTATAATTTTCGATTAAACCTGATTTTGTAAAGTTATAATTAGGCTTTTAATTTTTTTAGTTTTATGGTTAAAGAAATCATTTATTAATCAATTATTATTAATCAGAAATTATTATAAAATATATTTAAATATCTCTCTTTAACATAATAAGTATTATTACTAATTATTAGCATATATTATGATTATTACTACAACTATTATATATAGACATAATAAGTCTATAACTATAAAGGAAATGAGAATGTTTACTCTAAAGACGTTTTTCAAAATAAACTAAAAATACTTCCGCTAAAAATTTTTACTATTTTCTATATATGCTAGCGGGTGGTTCAACAAAAAATTTAAAAACGCAAAGATGTTAAAGCGAATTTTTTTTCGGTTCTTTTTTTTTTAGTAATATGGCATGGTTTTTATTATTTTTTTCTAAAAAAAAACGTTGCATTTAAATAAGCTTTTATTAATAAAAAAATAAATATTTTATCAACAATATTATATAACTAATTTTACTACTTTAAGTATACTACAATATATAAAAAATTCGTTTTTATTAAAAAAATTTTCTATTTATTTTAGTTATTCTAGATATAGTTTCTAGTTATATTATTTATAATTATTCTAGTTATATTTTGCTAATATCAAACCAGTAACTTTTTTGCTTAAACGTTTTTTGTTTAAACGACCACGAGCCCTTTTTACTAATTTACTAAACTTAATACTTAGTCTTAATACTTTTATGGACAACAACGCATGCGTACACTTATGGCATATAATGCGCATGCGTCAAGCAACGCATATATTCGAGTAGTGAATAATAACCTGTTTGTATTGTTTATTAGCCAATCCCATAGTTTTTTTTCGACAACCAACTTTAATGCGGAGTGGCTAATGAGTGGCATAAAGGTCATATTTATATATAAATTTTTTTATTTATTATGATTTCTTAATAGAAGCATTCGCGCCAATTCTTCAGAAGTTACGTTTTTTATGATTTTTGACTAAATTTAGAGCAATTTCCAAGTATTGGCGCTAATAAACTCTGATGTCAAATCTAGTTAATTCTCAACGATATTTTCTTAATGAGTTCCTGTACCAAAAAAAACACTGTGCTTAATAATTTAAGAAACATGTTCTTGAATACACTCTTCTTTTTTAATAGTTCTTTACAAGAACTCATTATTTGAAGTAGCTTATGAAGCTTCTCCGTCCTCACCACACGCTCTACATAACGTCGAAAAAACTCAAAATTTTCTGTAAGCACAGCAAAATGAATTTTTTATTACGAAATATTTTTCTTAAAACAAGAAACACGTTTTTTTTTAAGAAATAAATATCCTACCCTGCAATTTATTTTTAAAAACAAGAAATATATTTCTTGTTTTGAGAAATAAATTTCTGAAACCATGATTAATAGATTTACGATTTTGCTGTGAGATCTGATGAGTTGTTAGCGACATTGAAAGATTTTAAACGTTTTGGAATTCATTGTATCCAAAAAGTCTGAGAGAGTCTCATTTGTTGGCATTTTTTCAAACTATGACCTAGAGTATCAAAAGTTAACCGGTACTCTGGTTAAATATACAACTCAAGACCTAGTGGCTGGTCTTCATCAATAAAAACTGCCTTTAGAAGGATTTCAGTTTTGATTCTCTCCATTTTTACATCTTTTTGGAACTCCGTTTGTTTTTGAATACAGAACTTTTAACTATTTTTATATTGTGATCTCGGTTAAAAAATGCTAACGCCAGCACCAAACACATCTAGGTTTTACCATAATTTGAATTTCACCTCTGCAGCAGGCTCATAATACATCTGCCAATAGTTCTGTTGATCTTAGGGGTTTAAATTAAAAATAATGCAATGAAGATAAAATAAGATTTAAAATGACACTTCTTAAAACTTATTACATTTAATTTTGACAAGATAAAATCAAAGTGCTATTTCTATCGATTTCATTTTTACTATATTTCTTCTGATTTTAAGAAAAGTCTCTCATTGGAAAAAAAAAATTGGTTTAGAGTTATTATCTTTTAATTTTTTATCTTATTTTAAACCATTTTGCAAGCCATTGTTTTTAAACAATTTGTTACTTTATGATATAAATTATTCTTAAAAAATAAGACTAAAATATCAAAACTTATGAAATTAAGTTTTGCTTTAAAAATTACAGAACCAGAAAAGTCGCAAGGCAAAAACATGATGTCCCGAAAAGAGAAATGTAGTCAACCATTCTATTGATCTTTTTAAGTATTTTATTACTCAGAATAAAAACCTGCCTGATTTTAGAGTAATGCAACTTGAATTTCATGAAATTTAAGGCGTGTGGAACAGCTCCATATCTGTTAATTTTCACCTAATTGTCTGATTTTTTCCGGCATTTGTATATATTTTACAAAAGTATACTAATGTAAATGATTTTAAAATTAGAAATTTATACATTTTATTTTTGCAAAAAAGTGTTCTAAAGTTAAGTAGTTTTATCTTTAACTTACTATTTTTTAACCTTTTATGGTTTTATGATATAAATAGTTGATTCGCCGGCTTAACAGTTTTATTTACGAC
The DNA here is from genome assembly GCF_038396675.1 of Hydra vulgaris. NCBI lineage: Eukaryota > Metazoa > Cnidaria > Hydrozoa > Anthoathecata > Hydridae > Hydra > Hydra vulgaris. The sequence goes on along the minus strand of NC_088934.1, from coordinate 26,904,107 downwards.
TATGGCTATATGAAGATCTCCGACATGATCGAGATAAAAACCATCAAACAAATTTCTAATTGCTATGTATTGGGCCTCGACGCTATTGTGTTTAAAAACCACGTTTTTTTAAATTTCACAACGAATTTGTGCGTTTTTAAAACACCACCAGTTAACAAAAATCATAGTAATAAAAATGTGCACAATCGGTATAGAAAAAAAACCTTCCATTTTTTGTAATGACGTTATTATATAGTTAACGATTTGTAAATTTTTATTGGCGCCGATTATTTGAAAGCGCGCTAAAAAACTCAAAAAATGTAAAAATTTTAAACTTTAAAAGAGTATAAATAGTCAGCCAAAAAAAAAAATTTCATTAAAGAAACAATACTTTGGGAATATTTTATGACATTCCGCGTATTAAAATTTGTTCATGATGGTCAAAATGGGATGGGCTATTGTTTATACTTGTTTTAAGCTTATTGTAATAGATATTCCATAGTTGTTCGGAGTTGGATGATCGACAGAGTTTAATTGTTGCAAGGTCTTTATTGATTTTATCATAATTCCCTTTTATGTATAAAAGTTTTGTTTAATTTAGCTGTAGATTTTCAGTAGATTTGATATATTGAGCAAAACAAAGTAGTTAGTGATGACTATTGTCTATGGGTGCTAAATGTTTTAAAAAGGAAATCGTTTTTTCATTGGATGTAAATAAGAGGTCAATTGTAGATGGCTTGGTCTAATACGTACTGCTTCTGAAATATGTTGGTTAAAAAAGAATCACAAATAGTTTTAATAAATTTAATTGATTTAGAGTTATTTGGAATCAGAAGCTGGATTTTGCCAACTGATATCTGTGTAGTTCTCCTACAATAAGAATGTTTAGGTATTTGTCAGAAAGTTTGACCATGTGCTGATTTATAGTCATCTGTAGTAACAGCTTAGTAACAACTTAGAAGTTTATGTTACAATTTCACAACTGTATGATTAAGATAGGAATATGTCAAGATTTATTAAGAATGACTTATTAAATGTTTTTAGCAACCACATAGTTCCTTCATTAAGAGTACCTTCATTTTGAGATAACAAGAAGAGTTGCATAGCCACTATCAAGAAGGCACAAGCAAAAATCTATTAGTAAAGTCAAAAAGAAGGTCTAAATTCATCATTCTAGGTAAGAAACAATGTAACACAGGTTTACATCTACATCAGCCTAATAGGTTAAATGTTTCACTCGTTTTAATTTCTCTTTGGAGAAGTAGATTTTCACAACTATTAAAAAACATTTATTTCAACGACATTAATTCTATTCCTAGTAACAACACAAATAAACTATATAAAATAAGGCTTTTTATTAGCAAATTAAAATGAAAATTTTATGAAACTTTAGAACCCAAATGAGGAGAGACGTATTTACCGGGAGCCAAAGAAGGGAGCTTGGCCCCAGGCGCCAAGTTTTGATAGGGCGCCAGCCGTCAAAATGGTAGAATCTTAGAAAGTCGCTAAATTGTAATTTTACGCTATTTTCACGAAAATTTTTATATTGTTATTATGTCCGAATCATAGATTGACTGATAGACCTACGGTATATATCCAATTTCTAATTATTTGCTTTTCTGCCTACAAGTATACGTGCGCATATTTATTTTGTAAACGAGAATATTACCATTGAAAATTCATCTTTATAAAAATTATAAATGTGTATGGTTGGCAGAAGAAAGTATTCTCAAAAGGCAATCAAAGTCCACTTGCAAATTATAAATAACTATGCGCGAATTACTCGTGCAAAAACGTTGATTTGGTAAAAAAAAGTCACGTTGCTCAGTTTGACCCTTTTTAAAGGATCCTATCTTTTTTAGAAGATCGAACCTATCTTTTAATATATATGAGCAGTTCATAGGTGTAATGGCAGATAATTTTATACAAAAAATGATGAAAGAAATGAAGAAAGGTAAATATTTTTCCATCAGTATTGATTCTACTTCTGATATTAGCCGTGTTGTTTAATTGTGTTCATTTTTGGGTTTCTTCAAAAGAATGGCTGTCCGGTAGAAAGATTTTTAGGATTTTTACCCAACTCTGGTTATAAAAAAATTATCAAAAAAATAAAAATAAACAATTCTAGATACCATTTTATAATCCTTGGGGGCGATTTTAACATGGTTCTGAAAGAAATAGATCGGCACCCACAAATAAATCGAAAAAAATGTCTCTCAATCGAGGCCTTTAAAACATTATTAAAAGAACTTAACGTTGAAGACACGTGGAGGAAATTTAATCCTTGCACAAAAGAATATACTTATAAATCTACCAATAACACCACATTCTCCCGCTTAGATCGCTTATATATTAGCAAACACATGCGACAATTAATAAACATAGAACACGAGCCGATGACTTTTTCAGATCACCACAATTCAGTATGCGCCACCATCACTCTTAAAAACTTAGATATCGGAAAAGAACTATGGATCTTAAACAACAAAATTTTAAATAACCAAAACTATAACGAAAAACTAACAAAAATTATATATTTAGCCAACCAAAAAATTAATCAGTCTGAAAATAAAACATCTGACTGGGATTCTCTTAAAGAAGAAATTAAAATTCTTTCAAAAAAATTTAGCAAAACGGAGGCAAAAAAGAGCCGTCAAGAAGAATATAAACTTAAAAACAGCTAAAAAACTCTCTCAAAAAAGCGCCTTTTAATCCCAAGATGAAACATCTTAGTGAAAACCTTAAAATAAAGCTACAAACCTTCAAAATAAACAAACTAAACGGCGCAAAAATAAGGGCTAAAATAAAATGGAGGACGCATTGCGAAAAATGCAGCAATTTCTTTTTTCAACTTGAAAAAGCTAAAATATCTAAACAAGTAATCATTAACATTAAAGATAAGAACGGAAACGAAAAAAATAACACAGCTGATATCACTAAAACATTTGAAATATTTTACAAAAACCTTTATAAAAACAGCAAAAACGATGTCACGCTGCAAAAACATTTACTCGAAAATACAGACATAAAACAAATTTCCGAACAACAAAAGCATTCACTAGATAAACCGATTGATTTAGCCGAAGTCAAAAATGCAATAAAAACAATGAAAAACAACAAATCACCCGGCAAAGATGGGCTAACCGCGGAATTTTATAAATCTAACATTAATAGTTTAGGAGAAAGTTTAGTTAAAGTCTTAAACGATATCATTCAGAAAAACGAAATGTCAGAAACCCAATAACAAGCCATAATAACTTGCCTCTATAAAAAAAGGGGATAAAGCCGATATCTCAAACTGGCGACCCATATCACTTCTCAACACCGACTACAAAATACTTACCAAAATAATCTCAAACCGTCTAGCAAATATACTAGCGTCAATCATCAAAGAAGATCAAACCGCATGCATCCCCCACAGATCCATTTACGAAAACCTTGCATACACTAGAGACGTTATTTACATCGCCAACAAAAACAATTTAGATGCTTCCATCGTATCCATCGATCAAATAAAAGCTTTCGATCGCGTAGGCAGAAATTTCTTGTATGACTGCCTATTTAATTTTGGTTTTAGCGTGCAATTTATAAACCTTATCAAAACACTGTACTATGACATAAGTTCACATCTAAAAATAAACGGTTTCCTATCAGAAAAAATAGACATACACAGGGGAGTACGACAAGGATGTCCTCTTTCAATGACACTCTACGTTCTGCAAGCTGAGGTTTTTGCAGGATACATCCGTAAAAATACCGAAATAAAGGGAATAACTCTAAACAACAAAGAGACAAAGCTCCAACAATACGCCGACGACACAAACTTTTACCTCTCTTCAGACAACTCTATAAAAGCTCTAGACAACGCCCTAAATGTATACAAACTAGCCACAGGAGCAAAACTAAATACTACCAAATGCCAAGGCCTGTGGCTTGGAATAAACAGATCTCCGATAAAAGAAAATTTCCTCAATTTTTCTTGGCACAGCAAGACTCTCCAGAGTCTAGGTATAACCTTCTCAAACACAAGTAACTGCATAAACCGTCAATGGGATGAGAGTATTAACATCATTAGCAAAAAAATTGTTAGCTGGAAGCGTTTCAGGTTATCCATAAAAGCTAAAGCTATCATAATAAATCAAACCTTTTTAAGCAGCTTATGGCATTTAGCCTTCACAACACCCATTCCTTCTGACAAAAAAATCGAAATAATTGAACGTAAAATAGAAAGTTTTCTATGGAATAACAGCACCGTAAAAACCCCTAAGCAAACATCAAAACTTCCGATAGACCATGGAGGTTTAAATATAGTCGACGTCAAGAAAAAACTCGAATCTTTACAGCTGAGCTGGATCTCAAAGTTGTATAACAAAAACAAAAACGGCGCCTGGAAAGACTCAGCTTCCTACATACTTATAACCGAAACGCTAATCAAGGAAACCTTGTCCTTCTCACATCACACTCATATGATTCTTTAAAAACTCTACCTCCGTATTACCAACAAACAATGAAAAGTTGGAATAAATTCTACTTAAAACACAATAACCATAAGAATCTCACCATCGAAGAAGTGCTAATGCAACCAATATTTTTTAACCCATACATACGCAACAAAAACCAAACTATGAAACCAACTCAAGAATCCATAAATAATAACTTAATCATGCAAGGGGACATCTCAAAAGTATTTGTCCAGGGTTTTCTGGAAAGCCAAGTTATTGGTATAAAACAACGCCTTTTAACAACCATAATAAATTCATTACCACCCCAATGGAAAAACATGATAAACACCCAAAGTCAAAGCTTCGACTACAACAAAACGTCGTTGTGCATAAGCACCAAAAACAACCGTCGAATACGATTCCTTGACTTAACTCCTAAAGCAATTTACAACACTTCCCTAAATAACAACGATAAAAGTACACCCAATAAATTTTACAGATGGAAGGACATTTTCAACAGTATGAATAATACCTTAACAAAAGAATGGCCCCATTTGTTTATATCCATACACAAAAATGAAAGCAACAACAAAGCCGATGAAATAAACTAATACATTTTGCACTACCCACCAATACACTGTTTAAAAAAAGAGGCCATATAACAGACGATCTCTGCCCACAATATATGAAAGAATCAGAAAACATACAACACATGATGTTTAAGTGTGAAAAAGTTCAACCCTTAGTAAAATACACTTTAGCCCTCATTCACAAAATATACCCATACCTAATACCTCTTAAAAACACTTTCAAATCACTACTTTTCTTTTCATCAACTTTTATAAATAAATTTTATATTGGAAAACTAATAACTAACGAACTATTATACATAATATATTGCAATAGAATGAGGTCGTTCCACGACAAAAAAATTTACCCCAGAAGGACGCTCATGCTGGAATTCCAAGGCAAATTTAAAAGAATTTTGTCAGACGAATTCCAAATTTCTATTATTAATAATGAAAAGATTTCTTTTCTACAAGAATGCAAAAATATCTGGAGCGGAGAAAATAATTTTAATCTAGAAATTAACAAAGTTCTTGTAAATTAAAATGCCCAGATATATTTTTTAGTGAAAATCTTTTTTTTTGAAGTTTTCTTTTTCGCTTTTTCGTTTTATTTTCTTCGAATTTTAATTTTTTTCGTTTTTTCGTTTTCGTTTTCGATTTTTTATTTTTTATATAGTGGGTTTTTTATTTTCTTAAACGTGAGCCTCCTGGGAGTCTGTCTTTATGTATTTTAATAGTGGAACAGTAGACCGCCTTGTATTTTTATTTCTTAACTTTTTTTTTTTTTATTACAAAATAATAAATATTTACAATTTTTTTTAATAACATTAACTAAGGTTTTTAAGTTTTTACAATGTAAGGTTTTACAAGCTTTCGTAAATATATACACAATCTGTTTTGTATATTTTATTATATAATTTTTGTATTTTGTATTTTTTTTGTGTTTATTGATTTTATATTTTTTTGTGTTTTTTGATTTTATATTTTTTTTGTATTTTTTTGTTTTTTATTTATTTGCTGTTGTGCGGAAAGAAATCAAGAGTTTAGATTAAGTTAAAAAAAGGAGAAATTTTAAAATAGGTTAAGGAAAGGTTCATAAGGTAAAAAGGAATGATTTATATGTAAAAAAAAATTAAAAAAGATTTACAGGACTTTTACATAAACATTACGTTACGAACACTATAGATAAGAAACTTATGTGTTAAAATAATATTTCATAAAATAAGGGCTGGCAGTGATTTGCTAATCATATATAATAATAATTTTGTTGTATAGCATAAAAATTTGCAAGAGGAAAGGAAATTTTTAGCTCATATGTCTAGTTTCAGACTTCCATTCTCCACTTGACAGAAAATGTTTTTAATACAAAAATACTCACAAAAAAAGTCCGCGGTGTTTCTACGGACATAATAATTATATTTTAAGGTAATAATGTTCCTGATGTTCCTGGTTATTACCCTGATCACTGCCATTGGGTCAATTTTTTTATTACTATACATGTGATGACATCTACTGTTCCATATTGCACTCATGATGGTTTGAGTGAGTGTCAACAGCAGCTGCGAAGTGGGGCTTTTCTCCGATAAAGTCGCTGTTTCAATCAAGAAAATCGAATTTATCGGAGAAAAGTTGTTTCGGGATGTCAAGGAGTTATATACCTGTTTAAAATACTCCCAAATTTCTACAGAAGGAGGACAGTAGGCAAAGATGTGCATGTTGTCCTCGATTTTACCACAAGTTTTGCATTTGTTATTTTTGACGATCTGCTGCCTTGTGCTTTTGGCTAGCAAGGCCGCAGAAGGTAAACTGTTGTGTAAAAAACGAAAGAGGATGTTTTGAGTCGGTCCGCATGCGTGGGAGGTGAAGTTTTTTTTCCAAATTTGGGTCCACGGCATTGTTGTTTTTGTTGAACCGTTCCAGAAAAGTTCAGCTGGAACGACTGCCGATTTGTTGCCACTTCTAAGTAAAAAATTTTTGTTGTTTTTAGGGGAACGTTAAAAAGGGACCCGTTTTTGCCTAATATTTCTATTGTTGTTTTGTAGTACTGAGACGTTTTGTTGTCCCAGTGTTTCGGAAAATCGTTCTGCTTTAAAAAGTTCCAGCTTTGGTTTTGGTTCGTAAATTTTATAAGTGAACTCGCCAACCAATACTTTGAAAAGTAGTAAGTGTCGTGAGCTTTGTCCTCTTTGCACTCTTTCAGTTGAAAGAGTGCTTTGAGGCGAAGTGCAAAACTTTGCTCCTTCGGTGATAAAATTCCGAGACCACCGCTTTTGACGGGTAAGAAAAGTGTCTCTCTTTTGACCGGATTGAAATTGGTCTTTTGCCACAGATTTTCGAAAATGGCTCTATGCAGACGTTCTATTGCCCATTCGGGAACGGGCAGCATGTTTGCCAGAAACCACACTTTTGACATTGCTAACGTATTTATCAACATAGTCTTTCCCCTAAGTGACAAAGTACGTAGTCCCAGAAACTTGAGTTTTTTCTCTATTTTGTTTAGAGTTACTAACCAGTTGAAATTGGTAGTATCGCTCAGTCTGGTGTAAAAAGTAACACCTAATATTTTGAAACCGGTGTTGTTGTTCTACTCTATGTCGTCCAATTCCGGGTACATTTTAGGATCAAAACCCCCAAGAGCGAGACCCTTGGTTTTTGAGGCGTTGATCACTGAACCACTTGCTTTTTCAAACAGTTTTATTTTTTCGAAAAAAACGCGGACTGATTTTACATCCCTGGCAAAAAAGTTCGAATCGTCTGCGTACTGCTGTATTTTGAGGGGTTTAGGTGTACCTGGTAACGGGAAACCCTCTATTCTGCTGTCCGCTCTGATCACTAAAGCGAGAGCTTCGGCAACAAAAACGTACAGCAAGAGAGAGAGGGGGCCACCCTGTCTAACTCCTCTTTCCGTAGGAAAGGAGGCTGACAGGAAACCGCAATTCAGAACAGATGCCGAAACTTCTGAATATAAGGTGTTGACAAAAGATACAACATTTTCTCCGAGATTGAATTTTCGGAGAATCTGAAGCAGAAACGCACGGTCGACTTTATCAAACGCCTTTTCTTGATCTATTGACAAAATGAAACTAGGTAGATTTTTAAATTGCGCGTAATCGATAAGATCACGGACTAGATGTAAATTTGAGAATATTGTTCTACCTGGGATTCCGCAAGTTTGATTTGGTTCTATAATTTTGCCCATTACTTTTGCAAGTCGTAGGGCCAGCGCTTTTGTGATTATTTTGTAATCAGCGCCGATTAAGGATATGAGCCTCCCGTTTTTGCATTCGGTAAGATCTCCTTGTTTAGGAATCAGTGAAATAATTGATTTTTTCATAGAGTGGTTAGTGTTTTTTTCTACGAAAAGTATTTCGTAGGCAAGTTCTTCAAAATCTTTTTCTAAAGTGTGCCAAAAGGTTTTATAAAATTCAGCTGGAAGTCCGTCACAGCCCGGAGATTTTCCGTTTTCAAATTTAAAAAGGACTTCTTTAATTTCCACGCTGGTTAGGCGGGTGTTTAAAAATTGATTTTCATCATCACTTAAACGTTTAGTGATGTGTGACAAGACATAATTTTGGCTGTCTTTGCATAAACTAGTTTTGGTGTAAATGCTTTTATAATATGAAACAAGGGAGTTTAGTATTTCACCAGGTTCACTCGTCAATGTGCCGTCATTCTTGCGAATTTCGGTAATTGACTTGTTCCTCTGTTGAGTTTTTTCCGAATCGTACAAAAATTTTGAAGGTTTTTCTCCTTTTTCAATTAGTTTTTGTTTCGTGCGAATAAACGCTCCGGGAAACTGGAGCAGGAAAAGAGCATCGCGTTTTTCTGTGATGCTGTCTAAATTCGGGTTAGCGTTTTGTCGCTCCTGTTGGATTTCGTTTTTAATCCTTTTGATATTTTTTTTGTTTTTTGCACTTTCCTGTATCGATATGTGTTGTAATTCAGCCCTAACAAAAAGTTTGCAGTCGTCCCACCATTTTAGAATTGACGTATAGGACCGTTTTTTAGTTTGCCAATCTTGAATTAAGAGTTCAATTTTCTGCCTATGCACTTCTATTTCCAAAAGGGAGCAATTTAATTTCCAGTATCCTGGTCCTCTCCTGGTTTCACTAAAATTGACAGTTGTTAACACGAACTCGTGGTCAGAAAAAGGGTTGGTGAGAATTTTGGTGTGTGTTGTTTTTTTGGCGACTTTTTCAGGGCAGTAGATTCTGTCGAGTCTACATTTGACCGTCTGATTGCGCCATGTGAATTCTCTTTTGTTGGGAAACTTGTAACGGAAAACATCAACTAGGTTATACCTAACTTGGAAGACCCCGAGTTCAGTAATGCCGTAGGTGTGATATCTAAAGTTGTTTGTGCCTTCTGTGTCAAGAGGCAGGCTTTCGACCATGCTGAAATCCCCGGCCAACAGGACGGGTAGTCCTGTGTCCTGCAAGATGTCTCCAAGGCCGCCGAAAAAACGGCGCCTTTCTCTCGGCACATTAGGAGCATAAATATTCAGCACCTGCATTTCGTGTTCGTCAATTTTTATCATGACATTTAATATTCTTCCGTTATTGTCCCTCTTTAGTTCGTTTAAAGAAACATTGGATTTAGAGAGAACTGCCACCCCACAACAGTTATGACTCGGACCAGAGTTCCAAATAGACTCACCAGTCCATTCGTCACTCCACTGTTTAACAGTGGACGGTCCGGATTTTGTTTCCTGAAGGAGGACTTTTTGAGAAACCCAAAAAAATTATCGCGTTTGACTTGGTCGTTTAGACCGTTTATGTTGCACGTTAAAATATTAATAGCCATGATGAAGAGGATAAGGTTTCCTAATTTGAAAACTCGTGTACCTTAAACATGAATATAATAATTTTACAACCTGACATAAAAAACACAAACATATAAACCTTAACCTTATAGCACGAGTTTTCGTTTGAACTGACGTAATACGAACAATAGGACGCACTGGACCGTAACATTCCACAAAAAAGCGCGAACTACAACAATACAAATACGACAGCTTAAGCGCTTATTCAAAAATGTGACGTGCATAATTAATGAAAAACGTGTAATAGAATAAAAAAGATCGAATAATAAAATTTTGTTAGAAAGAAAAAGAAATAAGAGCTTAGAACAAAATAACTCGAAAATAAAGTAAAGCGAAAAGAAAAAAAAGAAAAGAAAAAATACTCTGAAGACTTCGTTTCCGCACGTCTTAATAAGTCGTACTCATCATATTCAAAATTCAGTTCCTCATTTTGTTCAGTTGAGTCTCCTGACAGATATTGGCTTTCCATTTCGACATCGTTAAGTTTTTCCGCTTGATTTGGAATACCTTGTTTTGAAGGTGTTCCACCCTCTCCTAAGTCGTTTTGACTCTTCGTTTTGGGTTTTGTTACTTCTTTAGAATCACAAACAATCTGTGTGGTTTCTTCGCTTTTACTCGTTTTTTCTTCTATTTTAGAATCGACTACCTCTGGTTTTTTTTGATTTAATTCTTTAAATGAAACTTTAACGGAACTACTTTCATTTGTTTCTTTTACGCTTTTTAAGATCTCTGAATTTTTAATTGTAACAGCTTCAGCAACATTCGATTTTTCTGATACAGTTGTTTTGTTTTCGGGTTGGCCGTTGTGTTTATATCTTAGTGCGAGTCCGTCTACATTTTCAAAACGTGGTAATGGGTTGATAAATGGGTTCGGCCAATTTTTGATTAAAATTACAACGTTCCCTGTGAAGATTTCTTCACCGTGAACTTTCACACTTTGGCAATATAAGGAATCATACTGTCCACGTCCTTGAGCTAAATGATTGCCAAGTTTGTTGATAGCTTCTTTACACCCATTTCGAAGAAACCAATGGGTATATTCTGTACCAACACGTGGACTTTTCTGACATATTTTTGTTCAATTTTCAGAACACACCCTTTGATCACGATCTCAGTTTTAAGGAAAGAAGGAATAAGTGTACTACTGTGAATAGCGAACTCAAATAATTTGTGGACATAATGTCTGATAACACCCCATACATTTGATAGCAAGTCTTTTTCAGATAGTGCGGCCAAAAAGTCGTTAACACTGACATTCAGATCTCCATATCTGCAACAAAGAACAAAATTGTTATCATCCACGTGATTGGAGTTGAAAATTCCTAATTTGGTCTTCATGCCAGAGCTTGAACTTGAGATGCAAGAGCATTAGCATAACACTTAGCCATCATAAATTTCTTGTTTCACAAAAACAAAACCCAACTAATAATATAACGCCTTATTAACACAAATACTGTAAAAATTGTTTAGATGTGTTTTTTTCCGTTCTATATTTTCTATATTTCTTAACTACTGTAACATTTATTAATACCTTTTTAAGGCAAATGCCCAAGGTAAATAAACTAGAATTTTGTTATAAAATAGCTAAATCAGATTGCTAGTGGGTTTGATTTAAAATGAAACTTTTTTTAAGTCTTATAAACGGCGTAAATCGTTAATAAATCCGAAGACGGCATATTAAAACATTTTTAATACTCAAGTTTTTTTTGCAACTTTTTTGATTAAAACTTAGATTTCAATGCGGTAGAACAGTATTATTTTGAGGTACATGAAACAATACACAGTTGATGTATGAACACTCCATTGCGCCTGTACCTTATATTTATATCTGTAAATGGCGTAAACACGATTTGGGGGGAGGGGGGTAATCAGGGGTCAATTATAAAAGAAAGAAGACACTAAACTAAAAAAAAGGTAGGAACGTTAAAAGCGTAGATTCTTTTATTGAGGTGGAGGGTACTAAAAAGGGGGAGGGGAAGAAGGATTTAAATAAAAGCGTACGTGCTTAATGAACGACTCCGAAAAAGAAATACATTTATACATATACAATTAGCAATGATAGTTAAAATTATGCTTGCATTTTTCGGCTTTTTAACTAGACATAAGGGGTGTTCAAAAATTTTTTATTATAAAACGAAAATACACAAGAAACCCAATATGGAGCAAATATGAAAAAAATACGATTACAAAAAAAAAAATTCTAAAAATATTGACATTTACCTAGTGCTCAAGCAGCAAAAAACCCCGGAAAATGCGCTTAATAATTTCTGAAAACAAAATTTCTGATGCGATAATGACCCAAATTTTTTTTAGATTGTTTTGTATTCCGGTCTTTTCATAAATGTTGTTTAAGTTAAAAAAAAAGATTTAGGAAAAAAATAACTGTGGGCAAATACGCAATAAAGTTTTATTTTTTTTGATTAAATTTTGCGAAACTTTATTTTATTTTAAACAACAAATACGAAAAAACCAGAATACACAATAATCTAAAAAAGAAATTGGACCATTATAATCACATTAGCATTTTTTTTTTTACAAAATATTGAGATTTACCTTGCGCTCAAAGTCAAATAATTTGGGGCATTTTTCGAGGTGTTTTGCCGCTAAAATTATTTATGTTGTCAAAAAAAGTTTTACTGTTGTGCTAATGTGATTTCAATAATTATATAATTGGATAAATGTTTTTTTTTTTTTTTTTTTAATCAATTCTGTTCCTTTAAAGATGTAGATTTTATTTTTATATTTTAAAGATTCTCTGCAGCTAAGATTGCAAAAACGCATTAACCTCCATAAGGTGGCAGAGGCGCTCGGGGATCAATTAAAACGAATGCCAATGCATGCAAAACGCGCAGTGATCAAGGCAGAAGCCAGACTAATAGACATACCTAGTCGGGCACCAAAGAAGGCTAGTATTGCACCTGAATCTATTGGTAATGATAATTCTGACAGTAACGCCTTTGATGATATTTGCAACGATGATAGTTCGTTTACCAAAGACAGTAGTTAGAGGCAAAATGTACACAGATTATATTATTACTATGTTAATTATTTTTTTCGTTATAATAAACTTCTGAATTAAATGCTTTTTTCTGTCGTCATCAATAAATTTTATATGAAATTTGAAATATATATGAGGAGGAGGGAGGAGGGTAATCAGGTGCGATCGATCCCCCTTTAATTGCATATTCTCTTTATTTCAAACAACTTTTAAATAAAATTAAGAAAAATTTATATTTACTATTATAATCTGCCTTTTTTCTAAAAATTTTCACGTTACGGGTCCGTATATATATATATATATATATATATATATATATATATATATATATATATATATATATATATATATATATATATATATATATATATATATATATATATATATATATATATATATATATATATATATATATATATATATATATATATATATATATATATACACACACAACACATAAACGACTTATTATTAATGTTAATTACAATATTGTAAATCTAATCACGTTACAACTTTTAATATAATTAAAACGTTTTTAAATTTTTTTTATTTAATCAGCATAACACTTCTTTTGTTTTTATTACCCCACAAGCAAAAACGTGTATATAATGTCAATTTCGACAATTTTTAACCCAACCATGAGAATAAAACTGTATTACGGTGAAGTTTATGTTACTATCAAATAATACATGGATATATTTAGTACTTTTTTTTTTTTTTTTTTTTTGTAGTTATTTTAGGTGCTCCCAGAAGTCCTTACGGTTTTTTCACAGAGCACCGCGGGAGAGCATTTAACAGGAAGTTCACGCCTCCTTCCGTACCAATGTCGCTTGTCGGGCTAGAGCTGGCGTCGAACCTCGGACCTCTGGGTTCTGAGCCAGAACTCTAACCACTGCGCCACGGCTGCTCAAACTTAGTCCTTATATAATTATAGAGTACTTAGTCTAATACTATTTTGGATGGTTCTTAATCTAATACTATTTTGCCCTTGTCAAGCTTGCTTTTTTCAACACACTGCAGTCAATTTTTTGTAATATCATTTAAATAAAGGTGTTATAGGTGGAAAAAACACATCTAAACTTTTTTACAGTATTTGTGTTAATTCGTTTGTTTATTTTACTTATTGGAAAAATTATTGAGGTATTGAATTTTGAAGTTTTGTCGTGATGGCGAAAAGTTATGCTGGTGCATTATCATCTTCTGTCCCATCCAACTCTCAAGCCAAAACTCAACTTGGAATTTTCAAATCCAATTCATCCAACGACAACGCAAATGTGTTGGTGTGCAGATATGGCGATTTAAATCTCAGTGTGAACGATTTTTTATTTGCTTTGTCTGGGAAAGATCTTTTATCAAATGTTTGGGGAGTTACAAGGCATTACTCAAATAAACTTTTCGAGTTTGCGGTGATAAACAATTCGGCAGTTGAAGTGTTTTTAAACACCGAAATTGAAATCAAAGGCTGCGCACTTAACTTTCAACAAAAGTTCGTACGAAAGGTGCACGTCCTCGTGCAAAATATCCCAATTGGTATTTTACGAAATGGGTGTCAAAATGCTTTCATCTTGCTTGGAAAACACCTTGCGACAGGCAGAGGTGAATTTGACTCTTTTTACCTGCAAAAGGTTAAAGTACAAGGGGAAGACATTTACACAGGAAACGTTATTGTTATAATAAAAAATTGAAAAAACCCATCTCAAAATCCACTACCACGCTACCAAAACGTTGATGGGCTTACCCTCAGATACAAACATGTCGGTCAACCAGAAAGCAATGCTCTAAAAGCTGGCCTAACCATTTCACCCTCTGAACCCAAACATGTCGAACCTACGGAGGTCAACAATGAAGAAAAGAAAAGTGATGACAAAGATAGTAAAAATTCCGATGAAAACCTTTGCACCAATGTTGACACCAATGTTCTTAAAGATCCTCAAAACAATAAAGTTTCTTTGAAAACAAAAAATCTACCGAAGACTGTCCAGTCAACCAGAAAAAGACTCGGACAGTCGGAGGGTGAAACTCCTAAAAAAGTAACAAATACAACAGTTTTGGTAACTGACACAACGGCTTTGGAAACACCAGAAGAGATGGACATGGTAGAAGAATTCCTACGCGAAGAAACAGACCAAAAATTTGATCAGGACGAGGCCGATTTGTTATTCATTGACGAGGACTATCAAAGCCAAACATGCGCGGAAAAGAAATCGTAAGATTATTTCTCTCTCTTATTTTTTCGTTTTATCTTACTTTTCTAGCCTTGTTCTCAAATCAGACTATTATTTCTTTTTCTTTCTACAAAAATTCTTTTTTTACGTTCTATTTTTAACTTCATTAATTATGCAGGTCACGTTTTTAAATAAGCGCTTAAGCTGTCGTAATTCGTATTGTTGTAGTTCGCGCTTTTTTGTGGAATGTTACGGTCCAGTGCGTCCTATTGTTCGTATTACGCTCTTTCAACTGAAAGAATGCGAAGAGGACAAAGCTCACGACACTTACAACTTTTCAAAGTATTGGTTGGCGAGTTCACTTATAAAATTTACGAACCAAAACCAAAGCTGGAACTTTTTAAAGCAGAACAATTTTTCAAAACACTGGGACAACAAAACGTCTCAGTACTACAAAACAACAATAGAAATCTTAGGCAAAAACGGTCAACTTTTTGACATCCCCCTAAAAACAACAAAAAATTTTTACTTAGAAGTGGCAAAAAACAAAAAGACAGTCGTGCCAGCAGAACTTTTCTGGAACAGTTCAACAAAAACAACAATGCCGTGGACCCAGATTTGGAAAAGAAATTTTACCTCCCACGCATACGGACCGACGCAAAACATCCTCTTTCGATTTCTCCATAACAGCTTACCTTCTGCTGTCTTGTTTGCCAAAAGCACAAGGCAACAGGTCGTTAAAAACAACAAATGTAAAATTGAGGACAATCTGCACATCTTTGCCTACTGTCCTCCTTCTGTTACAATATGGGAATACTTTAAACATGTATATAACTCCTTGATATCCCAAAACAACTTTTCTCCAATAAATTCCATATTCTCGATTGAGACTGCGAATTTATCGGAGAAAAACCCTAGCTCGCAGCTGCTGTTGACACTCACTCAAACCATCATGAGTGAAATATGGAACAGCAGATGCCACCATATGTCTAACAATTCAAATATTGACCCAACGGCAGTGATCAGGATAATTACCAGAAACATCAGGAATATCATTACTTATATCAATATATAGGAATATCAATACTTTAAAATATAATTATCATGTCCGTAGAAATACCACGGACATTTTCTGTCAACTCTTTTGTATTAAAAACGTTTTTTGTCAAATAGAGAACGGGAACCAAAACTAAACATATGAGCCAAACTAACACACTGGCTCGTAGAAAGAACTAAATGTTTAGTTGAGTGTTCCCGTGTCCTTTAAACATATATTTTTTTACAACAAAAATATTGTTATATATGATTAGACAATCACTGCCAGCCCTTAGTTTTTTATATATATTTTATTATTTGCTTTTTTTTCTGTAGATTTCGTAACGTGATGATTTGTGTAAAAGTCCTGTATTTTTTTTTTAGTATTAATTAATAAAATCTTTCTTTACTAAAATACTTAAATAATCTTTACCAACTTCATTATCAACCTTTTTCCATATTCTCGATTTCTTTCCGCACAAAGGCTCAAAAAAACAAAACAAAAAACACAAAAAAATATAAAAAACAAACAAAAATTAAAAAATGTATATATATATATATGAACACGACTTTATTTTTAAAATATTGGCATATAAACTGAAGAATATTTTAGAATAGATCAAAGTTAATTAAATGAAAAAAAAAAAAAAAAAAAGCTTGTTTTTTTTCTGTTGTTTTCTTATTATATAAAAGTGTATCAATAAAATATTTATAAATGGAAAAATATATAAAGTTAAACGATTTGTAAACTTATTGTAAATATGAGTATTTATTATGCAGAGATAGTAAAAAATTTGTAAATATTTATTATTTTGTAATAAAAAAATAAAAAATAAAAAAAAACTTAGTCTGTTTTAAGTTCTTACGTGATATACATTGTGTGATTGGTATTAGTCAATTGTTTACTCTCTAGACGATGGTTCATTTTTATTAGTCTACATTATATAGGCTGTAAGAGTAAATTGCAGCAACAATGTAGGCCAATAATTAGTTTATTATTCGCATACAAGATAAAAATTAAATATCGCTAATTTGAAAGTTGCCGCAGGTGATCATGATCACGTCTTATTAGGTCAAAATGTTACGTATATATACGCTATACGTTACATCTCGGATACGTAAAAACTATATTTTTGCACGTAACGTTACGTTACAATGTTACGTATCATTACGTAAAATCTTACGTCTCGGTTACGTAAAAATAACGGACATTTTGCACGTAACGTAACGAATCTCGTTTACGTTACAATCATGGCCTACTTAAATACACGGCCTTCTATTCTGCTTAAACCGGAAAAAAATAGAAGGCCAGTTAAAAAACACATATTTTGTCGGATGGACAATCTTTCTCAAAATATTTTAATTATTGAGCTATAAATTTTAAGTAAGTAAATCTGGCACAGGGTAAAAAATTTTGCGTTGGCTTAATCGAAGAATATACTTCACTAAACTTTGTAAAATTTTAGGCTTTTTTTTAGGTTTCTTTTCAGTAATAAATAGGAATCATGATTAATAAATGTCTTTATTCAAAACAACACAACATTATTAACCTTCATAATTATATATTACTTAAATGATTATAGAAAGACATGGGTTATATTTGTCAGTAGAATTTTTAAGATATTCAAAGACTGTACAAGAAATAAGAATACACAAATTCTCGAAAGTAAGCTTTAAAAGTATTTTAAAATTTTTTACACAAACTGTTTCAAAATGTGAAACAAAAGATTCTTTTTTTTTTTTTTTTTAAAGGCAACAATGTTATCTGCAACAATGGAATCACTGACACTCTTTATGATGTTATTAAAATAAATATTTGAAATAACAGTGTGTATAATTTCCTTTCCACAATAATAATGATTTAAACATAAAAATGGTTGGTAACTTTCTCTACTGCCAAGAACTAACTTTGCTGCTTTACGGTGTCGCATTTGAGATTGATAAATAACATCAAATACATGATCTAACATAGCAAAACTATCACAGACATATTCTAAAAGGGCTAGCGATGGAGTTGTTAGTCATTAGTCATAGTCATTCGACTCCTGTTGACAATGTTGACTACAAAGCAACTTGCAACACATTTTAAACTTCTTAATCAGTTTTTTGGCAATAAAACCAGCTATATAACAGCAACTTCACGCGAATCATCTGATAAAATCACACAATCATAATCTATTTTTTTGATCTGATCCATCAAGGATCTAGCATGTTGTGTATCTTGAACATCATTAATATCATTTTCAAATATTTTAGTTCCTTCCTTTATTAAACTTTTTATTTGGATTATCTTCTCACTATAGATAACATCTTTCAAACTGACAAAAAACCTGCCACCACTCATTTGGCGGTATTGTCCAAATCTCCTTTCTAACGGATCACTTTGAAAACCAGCAGTCAATATAAATTTATAATTATCTTCCAATAGATCTTCTATTAAAGAAGTTTGACATAATAAAGTTCTTTGTAGTGCTGACGATGTTTGAGGAGATAATGTATATTTCTCAAAATTTGGGATTTTGGTGTTTTTCCATTTATTTAACCATTCAGCGAAAGCTCGAAAAAACTCAGGTTTTTTATCATTAATAATAGCAGCATTTCCAAGACAATTATTAGAAAACTGATTTTTTGAATTTGTAATTGTCCACCATTTATTAAAAAGAGTTAGGAAAGATGCAATATCTAAACGGTTGGCAAAATATGATTTTATTGCTGCTGCTGTAGTTTCATGGAAGATACCTAAAGCAACAGTGACATTTTGCTTGTAGTTTCCAGGATGGACAACTTTGCTATTTATTTTTGGTGCTTTTTTCAAACTTGCATCCATTAGGCTGTCCTTTTCTAATAAACCATGAAATATTTTCCTGGTTGAACGTGAAGTTCATCTTTAAAAGCTGAAAAATGAACTTTTGGAAAAATAAACTTTTTTTTATTTAGTAAGTTGTTTCGAATGTTTTTAATCAGATGCGCTGTGTCGAAAAGTAGGTAAATTTTTTGTAATTGTACATTAATAAACAGATCATCTGGTTTTTTACCATGTGCATTGAGCAATTTTGTAAAATAGGAAACATTTGAAGCATTATTGTCACAAAAAACACCTCGAACATTAAAACTCTATTTTATTAAAGATCGAATCAAGCTGAGAATTTCAGTTTTCTACCAATCGCTGTTTAATTTTATAATTGGAACTGCTTTAATGACACAAGAGGTATTTTCTTTTAAACCAACTACCATGAAAGAAACAATGCTTCTATAACATACATTTTGTTCACTAATCCCAATTACATCTCCACCAGAATATTCTGCATATTTTTGCAAATACATTTCATCAAAAATTATTATAAGATCATTTGATAAGCTCCCATTTTCTTGTAACAATTTCAAAACTTTCATAGAATCAATTTCACCTGCTTTTAGCTTGTCTAACAGTGATATAGATGGAAGAGGGAACTCCTTCAGCAGTAAATGATAAGTTTGCAATGATGTGTAATGCAACGTCAAGGTAATTGAGGCAAATTTGAAGAATAAATTTGATTTTTTTTTATTTGGCGACTTTTAAGTTCTTCAAGAATGGAAGACAACTTTTCTTTTTCGATGCTAAAATGTGAATCGAAGTTTTCCAGCATACTCCTTCTCTTTAACATACATTGATGGGTTACTCTGAGCTAAGGTGGCAAAGAAACTGGAAGATTTTTATAAAAAAGTTTGACATAAAGATTTTTGTCAATATGAATACATTCAGCAACTTCAGGTATGTGTAGTTCATTTTGAATAATTTTATGGAACACAACACAATCATCGAATTTGGAAAATGAATATCCTGTTGGTGAATCAGCAACTGTAAAAGAACTAAGATCTTCAATATAATATCATTTGATAAAAACTTCTGATATTCATCTTTTTGAAAAATTCTTTTAGTTGGTGATTTTGTTGGTATAAACATAGCTGGAAGTGATGCAATTCTTGGTATAAACATAGCTGGAAGCTGTTGCAATGCTGGCCGGGTATATTGTAGGAACAGGCTTCAAATTATACAACAAACGAAATCGTTTTTCTGATGCTCTTTTGTGTAATAAACTTTCATCAAAACGTTTTAAGCAGATCACAGATGATTTAGTGACAGTCCAACAATTTCTATATACAAATCTAACCCATAACTTTCTCAAGTCATCATCTTTTGGAAAACCAAAGACTGGTATTACATCACCACCATTATAATTTGAGGTTCAACCGACAACACAGCATTTATTAACCATTATTATTATTAATAATAATTAAAAAGTAGCCATAAAATAAAAATAACAATACAAAGTTGTTGAAGTTTAGTAGAGATGTCAATTGATCTAACGCGAAAATTTTTATCCTGTTCCAGATATACTTACTTAACATTTATAGCGCAATATTTAAAATATTTGAGAAAGTTTGTCCATATAAATGGAATATACGTTTTTTCAACTGGCCTTCTATTTTTTTTCGATTTAAGCAGAATAGAAGGCCGTGTATTTAAGTAGGCCATGGTTACAATACGTAACCTGAAAATGTTATAGGGGAAAGTATTGTAATTAAAAAAGTTTTTTGAAAAAATACTTTTTAAAGATAAATATAACTTTTAAAGCTTTAAATGTTACGTAACGAAAAAAAAACAAAAGTACCTTTAAAAGTAAAAATAACTTACGGTACGGTACAATCTAAGGTACTTAAGTACCTTAGATTGCTTAAGTTAAGTACCTTAGATTGCTTATAAGCTTATAAGCAATCTTATTATTTTTTTTTTTTTGTATTTTAGGTGCTCCAAGAAGTCCTAACGGTCTTGTCACAGAGCACCGCGGAAGTGCATTTAACCAGGAAGTTCACGCCTCCTTCCTTACCGTGACGCGAAAATATGTCCAGAGCTCGTTTCGAACCTGGATCTGCTGCTTATAAAGCGAGTGTTCTAACCACTGCGCCACGGCCGCACAAATTCTAACCACGAGCGTTCTAACCACTGCGCCACGGCCGCACAAATTCAGTTCTAACCACTGCGCCACGGCCGCACAAATCTAAGGTACTTAAGTTAAGCAATCTAAGCTAATCTAATTCGCAGATCTGCAAATTAAAACTTTTTTTTTTCGCGACAAATAAGTTACGAAAAAAAAAATTAGCTAATTAAGACGAATCTATTTTACAATTAAAATATACGATAATATTTAGCAGTTTAAAAATAATATGTTTTAGTTACAAATCTCGACAAACGCATTGTTAAATACCGTAACTCATAAATTTGGTCGATTTATATTTCACAATAAAGTTGGATAAATCGAAACCGAAAATTATTTACTAAAGATACATTTTGAGCTATTTATAAAGTAAATGTTTTAGATTAGAACATCCTATTGCCATCAAAATACAGCGTTTACATCAAAAGACAACATTTATTTGGAGAGTCAATAATTTCATCAGTTCAATGCAGTGTTTATTTGATTAAAATGTTTTAGATAAGTTCTAAGCAATCCATTATGGCTTGCCAGCATCTATCTAAAATAATCATTAATTCGTTACTTTGAAAAGAATTATTTTTTCAGCAATTTATTGACAAAAACATTCCAGTTCATGTGCATAAGTAAACTAAGGTAACTTTTTTTAGTTTATAGTTGTCTCTAGATTACACGTAGACATCATAGATATCTACATGTAATTTTATGTGTTCTTGCTTTTATTAAGGTAAAGTAGTTAATCTAGAGTATTTACTATTTATTACTATGAAATATCTGTATTCACTATATAGGAGAAAAACTTGTATATTAATAATATTTTTTATATTATAAAGTACTTATTTTTTATTTTGAAGCAAACATGAATTCACTATTTTTTAAAATAATAAAAACAATATGATTTTCCAAAGAAAAAAAAGGTAATGAACCATGTAGTGACTGACAGACCAGATTAGATTATCAATGACACAATTTCAGAAAATATTTCATTTAGCACAATTATTAGTAATAATAATAGCAATAATACATATATATATATATATATAATATATATATATATATATATATATATATATATATATATATATATATATATATATATATATATATATATATATATATACAGTATCGGACAAAACGAGTGCAACCAAATAATGCTAATTTAGTTTCTTTATATAAAAGTGCTGCATTTTTTCAATTTAGAGAAATAACTATGCAACTGTTTAGAGACAAAGTTCTTCAAGTTTTATTCATCACAAAGTTCATTATTTGTACACGAAAATTAATAAATTAATCAAAAGTATTTAAAAAAAGTTGATTTCCTTCTGGACAAAACAAGTGCAACTCGACAAAATGTTGACCAGGCTGTATTTCGCTATCAATATTTCATGACGAATCCTTTGTTGTCGATCACAGCCTTGCATCTTCGAGGCATAGATTCGATCAGGTGATCAAAGAAACTTTGTGGAATCGCTGCCCAGGCCTTTTGGATTTGTTCAAACAGTTGATCCTTATTACGAACACCTTCACGATTAATTCTGCGGTTGACGATCACAGGTTCTCGATAGGGTTGAGATCCGGAGATTGAGGCGGCCAGGTGGTTGTCTTGAAACCACTGATTGACTACTTTTGCAGTGTGTTTCGGATCGTTGTCTTGCTGAAAAACCCATTTTATTGGCATATTCCATTCAGCATGAGGTAACATAACATCTTTCAGGATATTTTTATACATGAAACGGTCCATTATTCCATTGTTTCAATGTATTGGACCTAGACCCTTTAGCAGAAAAACACCCCCAGACCATTACATTGCCTCCACCATGCTTCACGGTCTTGTGGCAGTAACATAAATCGAGGCGTTTTCCAGCCGGTCGACGTACACGGCAAATGCCATCGCTCCCAATGATGTTGAACTTCGATTCATCACTAAACAGGACAGTTCGCCATTTCTGCACATTCCAGTCAATATGAGATGTAGCAAACAGGAGTCTTTTCTTCTGGTTTTTTAGTGAAATCAGCGGTTTCTTTGCAGGGCGTCGAGAAAACAATCCGGCTTCAACAGCACGTCGTCTGATTGTTCGGTCCGATACAGGCAGCTCTAATTGCTTTTGTATCTCGACTTATGATATCCAGGGATCCTTCTTGACGGATCTGATGATCATAGAATCCTCTCTAGAAGTGGTGGAACGCGGTCTTCCACTTTTGTTATCTGCTGCCAACTTCCCCGTAGAAAGATATTTAGAACATTGTCTTGATACGGTCCATTTTTTCACGCGATATTTATCACAAATACTTTTTTGTGACATTCCACTTACGTAATCGCCAATAATTTTCTTTCTTAGTTCCAATCCAAGACTGTCGGGAGCCATTTTTGAAGTCATAAAAATAATAAAAATAAATAATTACGCTTCTCAAGGCTTACCGTCTTACATTTACCTTGTGATGATACAATAATGCTCTGTGGAACACAACGTCTTGGTTGATGTGGACTGTATTGATGTAATGAAACACTTGTTGTATTTCATTTCTTGTATTGATGTTCTTCGATAAAGAACTTTGATAAAACTCACTTCGATAAACTGTCTTGATAATACTGACTGATTGACTTCCATATACTGACTGAATTACATGTCGATTTACATGTCTCTTATATAGTAAAATGAACCTGTGTGAACCTGTTCTGGAAGATTCTAGATGCTTCTTTTCAATGCTTCTGGAAGCTTCTGGATGCGTCTGGATGCTTCTGAATGTTTCTGGATATTTCTGGATGCTACTGGATGCTTCCAGATGCTTCTTCTGGAAACTTCTGCATGCTTCTGGAAACTTCTGGATACTTCCTTTAATTATTAAAAAACTACCGTGGCATTGACTCGGACCAGACTAAAGAAAATGAAACAAACCGAAAAAGTTGCACTTGTTTTGTCCGCTGCAAAATGGCACTTGTCAACGAAATTCTGCCTGTGTGCTGTCACCTGTCAGCTGATTGCTCATGTCATGGCATGCTATGACTCCAGACTCCTGAACTGTTTGCTGTGGTAGTATAGTTCGTTTCGTTTTTAAGACATGTAAAATTAGGAACACTTTTTAGCATTGTTCGATGTTGGTTGCAAATGTTTTGTCCAATACTGTATATATATATATATATATATATATATATACATAATATATATTTTTTAAATTTCTTATAATAATGTAAATAAAAAGTATATATTTAATAAATAAAAATTTCATTGGTATAAATTGCAACAATACTAATAATTGAATATTTTGATATAGATTGCTAATATTATGACAGCAATAAATTTTGTTCTCATAACTTTGACATCATAAACTCTGTCCTTTTTCCATTTAAACATATCCTCTTTACAAAGGTACTTGATTTGAACATATTATAATCATTATTTAGTTTTGAAATTAGCATTATTGGAATTACAGTATCAAGGTTAAAAAAAAAACTCCTTCTACACATCAAATAATTATTCAAAATTATAATTTTTAGCACACACCAACCAAATCTTCTGGTTGTGGAACCTTTTTACTTGGTGATTTTACCATGGATCTGATACAATCAAACTCTGACTTTGCAAGTTCAACAAATTATTTGCAGTATAAATTATGACCACTCTGACATAATTTATATGCAGGAACTTTAAAAATTATAGTAAAGAATCATTTAAATCTTAATTATTGAAAGTTGACTGAAATGACATTACTGATAAAAACAATATTAACTCCAGCTTTTGAATTGTTACAACCTTTTGCACGGAAACTTGATATATTCATTTAACTAAAAATATTGATAATAGAAATGTACCTCCCTATAACACTTTGAGGTATTATAAGTATTTAATTACACATCAGAGCATTAGTGAATGAATCCGAAGTCTTGTGTGCGTTGTGCATAAACTCAAAAAAACTAAGACTTTAAACTAATTTATCTTCGTTTCTTTATTTAAAACAAAATAAATTTAAACAAATTAAAAAATAAATTTATTTTAGTTTTTTATCATTATTAACTTTGTTTAATTTTCTAATTTTTTTTTAAATCTTTTTACTATTTTTATAGAAAATTCTATTGTTTTTGTTATTATTTTTATTATTATTATTACTTATTATTATTATAGTTGTTTTTATTATTTTTTCTCCACATAGTTTATCTATATCTACCTCAACCTTTTTCTCCTGAAACTGCTACATTTCATCATGCTGATACCAAATCATCTGCATCTTTATGCTTGACATACCTAAATAACTAAAACTGAACAATATGCTCTATATTGTCCATACTAAAATCTTTCGCAACATGTCCTATCAGATACGCTTACCACTATTAATCACTTTTTCATATCAAAATAAATCTTTTTAAAAGCTTCTTATCTTACCTTTTAGAGTCACATTAAACATCTATCTGATCATCATCTCTGTTATTCATTTCAGATGCAGAATATCATTATCATTTCCATTGTTTCACTGTAATACTTCATAACATTCTGGATGCATGTAATGTACAACTTTACTTTAAAATATAGCTTTACTTATCTTTAACGGTGATGCACCTCTTCCTGTTAGAAATGCCTATAATGCTCTAAACATGTCCCACTCACTTCTAACTTTTTTCTTTGATTTCTCTTTTGCTTCACAAGCTGATCCAATTTTACCTCCAAGATAAACACAATTAATCCACTCACCAATATTTTCACAACTATTTTTTTCAATCTCTTTAAGAACAACTCTGTATTAAGCATAAGTTTAAAACAATATAACACGCAACTTTGTAACTAATGATTTTAGCATCATACCCTAGAAACTAGGGCACATCTGCAAAGACTAACAAAATCTAAGTAAGAAAAAATCCTTAAAAAAAAACAAACTTTATAGATATGGATGTACATAAATATTTGCTCTTATCATATACTAACAGTTATATATAATCAATTCTTTAATCATAATTAATAAAGCAATCAAACTTTATTTTTCATTGCAAATAATCCTACATTCAAAACCAACAATAGTAAGCACCAAAATAGAATTTGCAATTAACTTTTTTTTTACCAACCACATTTGGCCACTTTACAGTATTTTTTTAATTGCACATGCTTGACTTTAAAATGTGTAATATTTATTATATTTAGATCAAAGAAACATTATATTTGATCTATATATAATAAGTATTATGATCAAATTAACAGCCTTAAAATAAAATTGACACAAACATATATATTTGTATATTTCACTAATAAAAATAAGAGAATATACATCCTATATTTTTAATATGAACAAGATAAAATTTTTTAAGTAAACTAATGAAAGATATTTGCTTACATTTACGTAGATTCCAAAATCTGTTTGAAATGCCAAAGTCTTGTTCATAAATATTTTAGATCAATGCTGGCATACCATAAAGGATTGTCAGTACTAATCTTAAATATTATAATCAAATTATCAACCAAATGTTGTTATCAATATCTAAAATAAAATAAGTAAAAGTTTTTAACTTAATGTTCCACAATTGTGTGGCTTAGATGATACTACATTGAATAATTTCTTAAATAATAGAAAATTTAAACTAAACATTTACAATTGGAAGTTTTTGGAGTTCAAACTATCCTTGACTACATAAAGAGTTTATTTTCAAAATGTGGTATGAGCAACTTTGTTTTAATGTACCACTTTAAATACTATTTACTTAACAAAATAATTTTTATGCGATTTGCATTTTATTATTTTTTAGCAAATTTATAATAATTTTTTTTTTAAGTTGTATTTGAAGTTACTTGTTATTACTAGCTATTTGTTGCTTTTTGCTTATACCACATCTTGAAAATAAACTCTTCACTTGTAAATGAGAATTTTATATAAGGGTTTTCCTTCTAAACTATAATGATACTTTATTGAAAAATGTTATATAAAAAACACAAAGGAAAAGTATTGTTATTATTAACTATTCTCTATTTAACTAATACAAAATAAACATAGATGTAAATCATGTGGAAGCTTATCTCCTAAGCACACATCATGAAAATATCCGACACATTTGGTGCATTTCAACCAATTTGTTTTTAACCCCTACCCTAAATTCTTATCAGGATGACACTTTTTGCAAAAGCAGCATTACCTTTTTACTGTTTTTTTAATCAACCCTAATGCTGTTTGGCCAGAACCCCTAGTCCTGCCTCTTTTAGCAATTTTAAATGGTGGTTTAATAAGTTTTAACCTTTAAACATTTAAAGATTCATTTATCTGTTCTTGTTGATACATACTTTTAGTCGTAAAATCAATATGATTATCCTCTAATCCTATGACTTCATCTTTTACATGATCATCAATGAATAGATTTTCATTATTTTTGACAAAGAATTCAATATCTTGATATTCATTCATAATTGTATTTTTATAAGAAGATTCCATAGAATCATTGCTTACTGAACTAACGGAGCTACTGGGACTCACTAGAAAGCTTTCGGATGAGATAGAATTTTGCCTTACTATCTGATACTTGTTGATCTTTAAATTTCAAATCTTTTACCATAACTAACCATCTCTTCAAATTTATCTAACTGCTTTAAATACTACTGAAACATTTCTGTACCTAACTTCACAATTTTGTTAACTAGCTTATCAAAGCAAACCTTGATAAGTTTATATTTCTGAATTTTGCCTAGTGCTGGTGTTCTTCAATTAGAATTCTCTACTTTAGCATTTTCATATGGAATAGGTGAGCCTTCAAAATAACTATTCACAACATGCCATCTTGGAATAAACCAATCTAAACTTGAAAATAAGAGAATATACATCCTATATTTTTATCATTGTTTCATAAGTTATTTATCACACTTAATTCAAAGCAGATGTTTAATACATCCAATGCTGCTGTAAAAGGAGATAAAAAAAACCCTTGCTGGCTAAAATGAATAATCTTGTCATTAAGCATTTGACATTTTTCAATGTCAAATAGTTCAACTTCACCAATCAAGGACAATTTGAGACTTTGAATACATTGGAACATAGTATGAAATTGAACATCATCATTAACTTGGCTTAAGGTGGCTTGAAGGTGTTTGTTGTTTTTAATAGATGTAGTTTCTTTAATTGACTCATGGCTAACTGTAAAGATTTTGCAATATTCTTCAGTAGTCAGTAACAATCTCAGAATAACAAGATTCTAACTTTTCCACTTTTACACAAATTTCTTTGGCAGCTTTACATATGTCATATCTAATACCAACTCGTTTCATCATTTTTCTTTTTTGTGTAACTGGGATATTGATAAGTTTTGGCAACTTTGTTTCAGACTTGCTCTAAATATCTGGTCAAACTACTGGACGAAGAAGAATCCCTATTTTGGTTGAAAGACTTTCAGACAAGCATTTTTCAACTTTTAACAAGCCTTCAAATAAAGTATCTATTTTTTGTAAGTCACATAAATACGACAACTGAATAATTTCATTCAATAATTCTTTACATTCTGTCGCAGTGTGGTAAGTAGTTTTAAATGGTTGATTATTATTAATTGGTAATGTTTGCCTAAAGGCATAGAAAGACAGTTAAACTTAAAAATAACTTTTGAAATCTCACAACATCTATTATATTTAGGAGAATGTTATTTATTGTTACCATTGTTTACTGTTACTATTAATATTGAAATTATTTGTAGTATCTATAGAATTGACAATAACTGACTAACCTGTCATACTTGTGTGGAAGGAATTCTTCGATGCATATGCTAAGCATAGCGGTAAGGGAAGAATTTTTTCTTTTTTCTAAGAAACAGTATTTAAAATTTTGGCTTTGACGCTCAATTCCGTTGTTGGTATTCATATTCAGCAAGAGTCTATCTTGTCTGTATGCGGATACCCATCTCTAAAATTAAGCAAGTTAAAGATAATAGAAAAATAATTTTGAAAGATCATGACATAAATATTAAAGTTGCAAAATACGTTTTGTAGTCTTTACAATTTTTATGCTATGAAAGTTGCTTAGCACTTTAACATAAACTTAACTTATTTTGATAAATATAATTAAGCAAGTTATAATAACATAACATGTATCCACCTTATTTTTTACCTTAATTTAATCTCTTTCTTGTTCCTCCCTTAAAAACTCAAAATGAGTATGAAGTCATTAAAAAAATATTTGTAAAAATAAAATAATCAACTGGAATTCATGACGTGGTTAGTTGCATGTTTCAGGAAATCTAAACTAAAAATTTTATATTCTCAAAAACATTAACACGAACCTTTTTGATACACAACCAAGTATTTTTTAAATACTCTTTTAGTTTTGGATGATTATTATATTCAGATGAACCTTTTACTGCTTTTACAGCTTCTTTAAATCTCAATTGTTTTTGAATGAGCTATTTGACGTAACTTAACTTTGACATCTTCCTTGACAATTAAACACCCATTACTAGATTTCGATAGCCAACACTTCCAAGCTTGCTCACAATGAAAATCGCAAATAAATACACTACATTCTACATTAAAAAGACAACAGTACTCCATAAAAAACTTGTTTAAAGAAAGTACTCATTCAATATTGATGAACAATAAGAAGTAATTAATATGATAAAATAATTTTTTCTTTAGTCAACACATTTTACTACTTTTTTGGTTTTGAAGTTTTACAACACAAAAACAGTTTCTGTTGTAAATGTAGTAATTAGTATATAACCAATTTTCTATCTATTTTAGCTGCTACAACTTTTTTTTAAATGAGAATAAAAAAACATGCAGAGCAATTTTTTTTTTCTACTTGACTTCAAATTTTATAAAAGCTCTTATACTTTTATTATATACAAATATATTATTATCAATGAGATGATAGTGATGCAAATATGGTGAGGTGAACATTTTAATTACAAAGGTTTATAAACAAAACAGCTAAATAATTAATAGGCAAGTTTATTTGTAGGAATAAATACTTTTTATTAATAATTTCTTTAAC
Organism: Hydra vulgaris; assembly: GCF_038396675.1. Classification (NCBI taxonomy): domain Eukaryota; kingdom Metazoa; phylum Cnidaria; class Hydrozoa; order Anthoathecata; family Hydridae; genus Hydra; species Hydra vulgaris. The sequence goes on along the minus strand of NC_088934.1, from coordinate 26,874,181 downwards.
CAAGAACAATTTTCCATAACACAATGGTTGACTGTTCCAAATAAAATAAATATTGAGACTTAAATAAAATATCTTTTATAACAAGATTCCATTTTTTGATAAATATTAGTGCTTCTTTAATGGCTTCCGTTGTTTCATTTCCGCATACAAAAATGGCAACTATTTGATAACCAACATTTGTTTTTACAACTAGGAAGAAGAGAAGAAGTGCATATCGAGTAGTTTGGTATGTTGCATCATAAAATGATAGCTCATTGCCATAATGCATAAGTAACCTTCTTTGCCATTTATCTTGAAAAATGAACAACTTGGACTTTTGAAGGTCTTGATTATTGTCCTCTGAATTGTTTTTACCTTTCGGACAAAACTTTATAAAAGCTTCTTTATAATCTTCTGCCCATTCTGCTACATTTTTATTTAATCACTCTTGGTCTATCAGGGAGTGATAAAAATTTTTTTCTAGCTTTTAGCATATGGTTGCGGATAGTTTCATCCGGTTAAACTCCGGAAATTCTAATATTTCTTTTATGTGAACCTTTGAAGGGCAAACAAATTTCTTTGTTATCTGCACAATATTTTTATGTTTTCTACAAGAATGGTCTCTTGCCTATATATTAGAATATTAGATTAACGCTTCTCCAAGTAATTATTTTTATGACATTTTAATATCGAGTTATACCGCCTTTACCTTTTATGTCTTTTGCATGTCGATATGGCATCGATGCAACTAATTTCTTTGTCGCATTTGAGTCGATATCAGTCCAAGCTTCTTGGAGCATGATCTTTAGCTCTTGTTTTCTTTTTAGACATGGTGTGCCACATTTTTTTATCCAGAATATTCCAGAGATGTTTAATTGGATTAAGATCTGGACTTTGCGCTGGCCATATTTTGCTTTTTTTAACGTATCTTTAGGATCATTGTCTTGTTGGAAGATAAAATGTTTTCCTAATCATAGCTTTTTAGTTTAAGCAAGAAGATTATTTAGAATGTTAACAAAAACCTCAGAGTCCATAATTCCATTAATAAACTCCAGTTTTCCAGTTCCGTTCCAAGCCATCGATTCCTATACCATAAAATTGCCTCCACTAAATTTTACTGTGCCTCGAATACAACTAAGTGTGAATGCTTCCCCTTTTTTTCTCTATACTGTTTGAGCTCCATTGGACTTCAGAAGATTAAATTTTGACTCGTCTGTCCAAAAAACTTTCCTCCAGAATGATACCGGCATATTTATATATTTTTTAGCAAATGCAAGTCTTCGTTTTGATAGATTTTTGAAAGAAATGGTTTCTTGCATAGAACTCTTGCTTTAAATCCGCTTTAAATTGATTTTGAATAGTGCATGAGCTCACTTGTAACCATAAATCTTTCTCAAGGAGACTTGGCACTTTTGGTGCTGATAAAAAGCGATTTTTTTGCATCATCTTGACAATTTGTCGATCTATTCTTGATGTTGTTTTACACTTAGCTCCAGATTATGGCTCATTTTGCACATATCCAAACATATTATGCTTTTTAATCAGATCGCTGATGGTTCCTAATGCCATTCTAGTCACTTTATTTATCGACCTAAATGTTTTACCCTGCTTGAACAAGTCAATAACCAAATTGCACTGAGCTTGGCATCATTCCTTGATTTTAACTCCCATACTTGATGATATCAATAATAAATCAAATGAATTTAAAAAAATATCAGTCAATTATTAAAAATTACTCTTTGTAAAACAACAACATTTCTAAAACTATTGATTTAAGAACTTTTTTTAATAGTCAATTTCAAAACTTTGTTTACAAAACAACATGTTCGGATAATTATTTTTTCGTTGAAGTTTTAACACTTCTTCGGGAACTGTTAAATTTTAGCAACGCAAGTTAGGAATTGCTAGATGATCATGATAAAATTTGCTTTTAGAATAATTATAAAAGTATTTATCAAAAACATATGTTTTTTTGAAATAACCTGACAAAGTATATTTTTCACAATAAAATGTTTTGTTCGGATACTTATTACTCTGACTGCATGTATAAGCGGCAGTGAAAAAGACACCTAAAAATTGGTCAAGTGCTTTGTGCACCATAGATTTGATATGTACTTTTTGTTTTTGATAACAACTTTGTTTAGCTTAATTTTACCTGTTTATCTCTTCTATTCAGATGCCTAGAATTAGTACCAACAAGAAATGGCAATCAGGAGAATAAAATATTTGCAGAAGTAGTCGTTGGAGATGTCAAAAGGGGTTTGTCCTCAACAACAGTATGAAAGCACCTCTGATGACAATTATTCCATTACTACAATTTTATGAATTAATAGTCTGGCTTAGATGAACCAGAAAATAAAGCAATTAACAAGGAGTAGTAGATGTAAAGGGTGACTTTGGCGCCACCCTGAGGGTCTCAGGACACACCTCTCTCGATGACCTATGACAATGACCATAATTTGGGATAAAGAAGGAAAACAAACTAATAAAGTAGTACCAGATGGTGATGCAATAGTTGAAGGGTTAAAATTAACTGTTATAATTTGTCTATGCGATATCAGGATTCATGCCTTGTAATAAGATAACAGCTTGGATTTAGCAAAGTCCCGTAGCTAGATGAAAGACTCAAAGCCATTTTTTTTGTGTTATAATTAGAGGCAGAGGTACTATCTAATATATTGTTTGGAAAAAAACAATAAGATGGCTGAATATGTTTAACCAATTGATAGAGTTAATGTGGATTTGGGCAAAGAAGATGGAGAATCGAATAGAGAATTTTGAAATGAAGCCCCTTAACTTTGAAGAGGTTAGTGATGTAAATATTTTTGATAGAAAACAACTTAAGAGAGTGAGATGCACAAATGCAAGAAAGATTTAAAAATTTTCAAACCACAACACTTGAGGTTGTAAAAGATATAATACCATAACAGGGAAATGTTAACGTTGAGGTTTTACCTTTTAGTAATATAATTGAGGTTACACTGCAGGATTTAACCAAAGTTATCAGCGAGGAGACTGATATTGAATTGAATAAAAAGACAGCGGAAATAACATCTAGTAAAGAAATTGGCTGATGCAGAAATAAAAAATAATTTAGTTTCAGATCAAGTTAAGCTTCTTGAACATACTGTAGCAAACCTTGATCAACAAAATTTTAGAAGAATTACGGAGTTGAATAATGTATTTAATGAATTTAATAATGAAAAAGCAAAATTGGATTTAAAATTTAAACTTCATCAAGATCTTTTAGAAGAAATGAAGACTGGTGCCATGAGCAGAGAAGCCACTGCGGACTCATTGCCCATAAAAAAAAAACAAAATTCTCAAGATATTCAATTGTATACCATGACCCCTCCATATGCAACAAAATACCACAAAATATAGAACTTATTAAATTGGATAATCTTATTTTCTTAAAGAAAAAACTAAAAGATCTCACAATTAACAAAAACCATTTTTATCGATATGTATTAAATGTTAAAAATAAACAACTTTTTCTTCTTTTTCTTACGGCATTTCCCTTAGGGGTCGCCACAGCGGATCAAACTCCTCCATCTAGCCCTGTCATGAGTGTCTTCCACTGACACACCAGCCACTCTCATATCCTCCACCACTGCATCCATAAACCTCCTCTTAGGTCTACCTCTCCTCCTCTTACCTGGAGGTTCCATCCCCAAAACCTTCCTGCCAATATAGCTCTCCTGTCTTCTCTGTACATGTCCAAACCATCTCAATCTCGATTCTCTAACTTTATCTCCAAAACATGCTACATGTGCTGATCCTCTAATAAACTCATTTCTGATCCTATCCTTCTTCGTCACTCCAAATGAGAATCTTAACATCTTTATCTCAGACACCTCCATCTCCCTCACTTGTCTCTTCGTCAGTGCCACTGTCTCCAGTCCATACAACATAGCAGGTCTCACTGTCCCATAGATCTTACCCTTTATTCTAGCCGACACTCTTCTATCACAGATCACACCAGACACTTTGTGCCATTCACACCACCCTGCCTGCACTCTCTTCTTTACCTCTCTTTCACTTCCTCCATTACTCTGTACCGTCGACCCTGAGTAGGTAAACTTGTTGACCTTCACCAAATCAACTCCTTGTAACTGGACCTGTCCACCGTCTGCCCTCTCATTCACACACACATGTACTCTGTTTTTCTCCTGCTCACTTTCATCCCCCTGCTTTCCAAAGCATACCTCCATCTTTCCAAGTTTACCTCCACTTGCTCCCTACTCTAACTACAGATCACAATGTCATCAGCAAACATCATAGTCCAAGGGGACTCCTGTCTAACTTCGTCCGTCAGTCCGTCCATAACAATTGCAAACAGGAAGGGACTCAGGGCTGATCCCTGATGTAGCCCTACCTCCACTTTAAACCTGTTTGCCATTCCTAATGCGCATCTCACTGCTGTCACACTGTTCTCATACATATCCTGCACCACCCTCAAATACCTTTCTGCTACTCCTGACCTCCTCATACAATACCACAGCTCCTGTCTTGGAACTCTATTATAAGCTTTCTCCAAGTCCACAAACACAAAATGTAACTCCTTCTGTCCTTCCCTATACTTCTCCATTAACACTCTCAGAGAAAACATAGCATCTGTGCTCACAGATCTCTACTTTTCCTCTAAGCCGAGCTTCCACTACTCTTTCCCAGATTTTCAGGCTGTGACTGATCAACTTTATTCCCCTGTAATTACTACAGCTCTGAACGTTGCCCTTATTCTTGAAATTTTGCACCATTATGCCGTCTCCACTCCTCAGGCATCTTCTGACCTTCCAAGATTTTGAAGGGAACCTCCTGATTCACAACCTCTGTCTCTTCTAACCTTCCTTCCCTATCATTCTCTTGATTCATCAGTTCCTCAAAATACTCCTTTCACCTTCCCAAGACACTCTCCTCACAAGACAACACAATTCCATCTTTATCCTTAATCATCCTAACCTGCTGCACATCCTGCCCATCACGGTTTCTCTGTCTGGCCAATCTGTACAGATCCTTTTCCCCTTCCTTAGTGTTCAACTTCTCATACAGATTACTATATGCCTTTTCTTTAGCTTTTGACACTGCTCTCTTTGTCTTGCCACACATCTTCTTGTACTTCTGTCTACTTTCTTCATCTTGCTGGAAATGCTAATTCTTTTTAGACAACTGCTTTCCTCTTAAACTTTCCTGAACTTCCTCATTCCATCACCACAACGCCTCCTTGTCTATCTTCTTCTGTCCTGATGTCACACCAAGTATCTTCCTAGCCACATTACTCACTGTATTTGACGTCTTATCCCAGGTATCCAGAACACCACCACCCAGTGCCTGTCTCACCTCATCCCTGAACTTTACACAACAGTCCTCATCCTTTAACTTTTACCACCTGATCTTGGGTTTTGCTCTAACTGTCTTCTTCTTCTTCACCTCCAAAACCATCCTACACATCACCATCCCATGCTGTGTAGCTACACTCTCTCCTGGTACCACCTTGTAATCACTAACCTCTTTCAGGTTTCTTCTCCTACAGAGGATATAGTCGACCTGTGTGCCTCTTCCCCCACTCTTTTGGCTGTAGTTAACACTTATTTTCTTAAAATAAGTGTTAACTACAGCCATCTTTATCGTTTTAGCAAAATCTACCACCATTTGTCCTTCTGTATTCCTTTCTTTAACCCTATACCTACCCATCACCTCCTCATTACCACTGTTCCCTTCACCAACATGTCTATTAAAATCTGCTCCAAGAATCATTCTATCTTCTATAGGAACCTGCAGAACAACTTCATCTAACTCTCTCCAGAATTCTTCTTTCTCCTCCATATCACAACCTACCTGAGGAGCATAAGCACTGATAACATTCATCACCACCCCATCAATCTCTAACTTTACACAGATCACTCTGTCACTTACTCTCTTTACTTCCACTACACTCTTACTAAACTCCTCTTTCAGAATTACCCCTACTCCATTTCTCTTCCTGTCAACGCCATGATAGAAGAGTTTGAAGCCACCACCAATGCTCCTGGCCTTGCTGCCCTTGCACCTGGTATCCTGTACACACAGTATGTCTAACTTCCTCTTCTCCATCGCATCAGCTAGCTCTCTCCCTTTACCGGTCATAGTGCCCACATTCATTGTACCAAATTTAACCTCCACCTTCCTGCTCATCCTCCTCTCTTTCAGCTTCAGAGCTCTCTTCCCCCCTTTCCTCCTCCTCCTTGTCCCAACAGTAGCCCAATTTCCACTAATGCCCTGTGGGGCAACAGCACCAGAGGCAGTCATTGTTAACCTGGGCCTCAATCAGGTATGAAATTCCTATTGTTGACCCACATCATTTGAATTGGCGCAGTTTTTATACCGAATGCCCTTTCTGACGTAACCCTCCCTATTTATCCGGGCTTGGGACCGGCACTAAATTACACTGGTGTGTGCTTCCTAGTGGCTAGGTTGTTAAAGATAAACAACATTGATAAGAATTAAAATAAAATAAAACAGTAATAAAAAAATAATAAAGAAATTTTTTTTTTCATGAACTTAAAAGCTGTTGTGTAACTTACTGCTTCATCATTTTTTTTCTCTCTTTACTCAACCTTTACTTTAACATTTCGGTCTTTCCCTTGCTGACAGTCAAGAGTTGACTGTGAAGTTATAATAAAAGGAACTTCAGAATAGGAAAGATCTTTATCTTCAAAAAAAACTTTACAATTTATTTTGTCAATTCTATAAAACCAATAAATAAATACTGCCATTATATCTACAACAAGTTATTTCAAATGAAATAAAAATATAATTTAATATCTATTTATAAACCAAGACTGTAGGATATAGAAAAGTATTAATGCATTTTTGTTTCACTTTTTTATTTTTTTAAAAAGTAAATATTTCAAAAATTGCTTTAGTTATTAAAACTACAAATATTTACATTAAAATTGTTTAACTTAATACAATAGACTCCAGAAGTATAAAATATAAAAGTAACAGAAAAGTTTTTTACTTTTTACTTTTCTACCTTTTTATTTTAAATTATTTTCATATCATGATAGATTATTTTACTTTACATTATTTTCATATCATGATAGATTATTTTACTTTACATTATTTTCATATCATGATAGATTATTTTACTTTACATTATTTTCATATCATGATAGATTATTTTACTTTACATTATTTTCATATCATGATAGATTATTTTACTTTACATTATTTTCATATCATGATAGATTATTTTACTTTACATTATTTTCATATCATGATAGATTATTTTACTTTACATTATTTTCATATCATGATAGATTATTTTACTTTACATTATTTTCATATTCATGATAGATATCAGCAAAACATTTCTCCAGAAAACAGACTTCTGTTTACTATTACTAGAAATCATTATAAAAAGGTTTTGTCTGACGTAGAAGCCTGCATTCTCAGGCCATGAAATCTCGCATTTCATCTCAAAAATTAGGTTTTTGTGACTTCTGGATAATATTCAACAGCAGTATGAAAAATAAGAGATTGAAAGCGGGCAGTTAATTTAAACGGCTAACACATAGAATTGACGGTCAATTGTTTTTTTTGGATAGTCAAAATTTTTATTTTTTTCTTTGTTTTATTTTTATCTTAATTTTATATACACAAAAATAACAAATAACGCTTGAAAATTAATGAATATGTATTCCTTTAAAATAATTACAATTTTAAATAAAATCAATGCATTTTAAATGGAAATGCAAATAACTAACATTCAAATTACATCTATACATATATCTATTATTTTACGCATAAGTATACATATACTTCTATTTACATTGTTGGATTGTAAAAGTGTTTTAAATTTGCAAACCTTTTAATTCCTTTTCCCTTCCTCTTGAGAATGCTGAAACATAATGCACTGTGTGCAATATTTGATGTTCTTTTAGTTCTAAACAAACATCTCTATATGCATTGAGAATGTGTCGTTCTTCAAGAGGATCTTAAGGTACTGTTGTTGATCCTGGTTCTGCACATAGTGAATAAATGAAAATGATGAAACAAAAATTTTTGAATAACTATATTTCAAAATTCTTGTAATTGCTGACACAAAGGCTTCTGGGATGTGTAGTACAGCCAGATTGTAAACATAAACAACGAAATACAAATAAAAAAATACAATATATACTTTGCTATTGCATGATTCAGTTGATTTTTATATATTTTTCCTTTCAATTATTTTAAGTTGTCAAACTATAGTATAGAATAATAAACAATGTCTGCTGGTTTTTGCGCAGCTCCTAATTGTCAACATAAACGAGGAAAAAATGTTGATAAAAGTGTGTCATTTTTTCGCTTTCCAAAAGAAAAAAATAGGTTAGTATCTATTTTATTATTAATATATATATATATATACATATATATATATATATATATATATATATATATATATATATATATATATATATATGTAATTAGTATATATATGATATATATACTCATTATATTATATAAATATATGTATGCATAATTTTATTTCAGATGTAAGCAGTGGGTTATCAATTGCCGTCGCCAAGATCTCGACAAGAAAACTTCATTAGAACTAAATAAATCATATGCTCTATGCAGTGAACATTTTGAACCAACACAATATTACCCAACAAATATTGGAGGCAAAAGAGCAATTTTAACAGCAATTCCAACCCTTTTTGATGTACCAAATCCTCCTCACAAATTTTCTTTTACTTAAAATAGCAGTCCATAAAATTTTTAGCACAATTGATCTCAAATCGGTGTATCATCAAGTGAGAATACGACCTGAAGATTACAAATTAACCGCATTTGAAGCTAATGGCAAATTATATGAGTTCAAACGCTTACCCTTTGGATGTACAAACGCAGTACCAATCTTCCAAAGAGTAATGGATGAATTCATTCAGGATAATAAACTTGAAAACACATACGCTTATCTCGACGATATAATTATTGGTGGAAAAGATGCCCAAGAGCACGATAAAAATCTTAGTCGCTTTCTACACGCAGCTAAAATCGCCAACATTGAGATAAACGAAGAAAAGAGTAACTTTAAAAAAACTCATATCGAATTCTTAGGCCACATTATTGAAAATGGAACTATAAAGCCAGACCTAAAAAGATACGAAGCACTGATAAATATGCCTGAGCCAAGATCGTTAAAAGAGCTAAACCGAATGATAGGTTTATTTGCAACAAAGGGTTTAACCCCACATGCCAAAGAAGCAATAAAAATACTCAAAAATAAACTTGTAGAAGCTTGTCTAGCCTCCCCTAATTTAAAAGTTTCATTAACAATAGAAACTGATGCCTCCGACTCAGCACTCGGAGGAACACTATTACATCTTGGCAGGCCAGTTGCCTTCTTTTCAAGAACATTAACTAATGCCGAAAGGAAGCATGCGATAGTTAAAAAAGAAGCGGCTGCCATAGTGGAGTGCTGTTGAAGCTGGAGGCATTTGATTAACTCAGTACCATATATTAATATAATAACCGACCAAAGATCCATTTCCTTTATTTTCAATAAACAGAATGCAACAAAAATAAAAAATGAAAAATTAACTCGATGGCGTTTAGAATTAGCTGATATTAATTATACAATCTCATACAGGCCGGTGAACCAAAACATTGTAGCAGATGCCCTTTCAAGATGTTGCTCGATTGTAAATAACACTAAAGCGTTTTACAGTATCCATTCCCAACTATGCCATCCCGGAGTTACAAGAATGATACATTACTGCAAAAACAGAAATCTACCATACTCCACCGCAGAAATCAAACAATTAACAAACCAATGTACAACTTGCAATGAACTCAAACCTCGTTTTTACAAACCACCCACAGGTCGTCTCATTCAGGCAACAAGGCCTTGGGAACGCTTATCGATGGACTTTGTTGGACCTTTACAATCCACTACAACAAACAAATACATCCTCGTGGTGGTTGACGAGTACTCACGCTACCCATTTGCATTCCCCTGTCAAGACATATCAGCTGAAACTGTTATACGACACCTTCTTAGCCTCTTTTCATTATTTGGTGCACCATCATCTATTCATACAGATCGTGGAACTCAGTTCGAAAGCTTAAAACTTAAAGTTTTTCTAGAAAAGAACGGAGTAATTAAAACTAGAACCACTCCTTACCATCCCCAAGGCAATGGTCAGTGTGAACGAATAAACGGAACAATACTAAAGGCTGTTAGTCTAGCTCTGAAAACCTTAAGTCTAGGAAAAGAGAAATGGGAAATAGTATTGCAAATGGCTTTGTCCTCCATAAGAGGACTTCTGTGTACCGTCACTAACGAAACACCCCATCAGAGGATGATGAACTTTCAACGCTCATCAATAATAGGCACTGTTTTACCTAACTTCTTAACAGAACAGGATTCCACAATCCTTTACAGACGTCAAGTACGAATGAAAGGAGATCCACTCGTTGACAGAGTTCAACTGCTAGAAACAATATCGCCCTACTACGCTCGAATAAAATTTCAAAATGGAAAAATTGATACTGTTTCAACAAAAGACCTCGCCCCACTAGAAGACCTAAATCCTCCAACAGAATCAGTTCAACAACAATCCGGTGATTTGAACATTGAACAGATGATCAACAATACCAGCAATTAAATAAACAGAAACCAAGAAGAACTAAACGAAACCAACGAAGTAACTTCAAGCCAATTAGTTGAGAATTTAATTATAGATAGTATCCCTTGTAATCAGTACCCACAACAGTGGTACCTAGTCAGCCTATGCAGAAAGTTACTACTCACGAGAATCTTACTAACATACCCTCAAGAACAGGACGCGTTACAAAGAGGCCAAAGTATCTCGACGACTACTTTCTTTCCTAGTATAATATCAGAGGTTAAGTCTATACTCTCCGCCCTAAAACTTTCCTAATGTGGAGAAGACTGTTATAATTTAAGCAATAATGCAATATAATATTAATGGTGTCACTTCCCGTCTTCTGAATATTACAGTTATTAGTAACGCTATTTATATATAATCTGTTATACATACGGTTATTAGTTACGCTATTTATATACGATAGATGTTTGTAGTTCTTGTATAGCCTTTTTCTTATATTTGATAAAAGCCAAAATATACATGAAAGACTTTTTAATTATGGTTTACAACAATACTATTATTATGGTTTTACTATTTTATTATGGTTTACAACAGGAACCAAGTTCTTGTTTACGTGAAGTTGTGAGAGTAATGGAAGCCATTTTCACTAAGAACATTAATAAAATAATTGTATGCAAAAATATAACAGGAACTATCATTAAAGCTATCAAGAAAGACTGTAATTTCGTTTTTTTATACAACCTTCATCCAAAACATGCATCATATTTGGAGAGAAAACTGATACACTATTTTGTTGATATTCGAATTTATTACTTCATTAAATTTTACAATCGTGATATAGTTCCACGTTATAAAAAATGCTCTAAAAAAATGTCATTACATAGCTCCATTACATTGTCATTACATAGCTCCACGTTATAAAAAATGCTCTAAAAAAATGGCTCGTATTACTCATAAATAGTAAAAGATTATATTTAGTTAAAAAATGTGTATTTATTTATAATGTACTGAATTGAAATTATAAATTCTAATATCCTTAAAATTTTTTATATTATATATAAGATTAGGAAAATAAAAATAAAAAAATATACATAAAAGTATAAAAAAAACAATATTGAAAACATATCAAAACTAGAAGGAACGTTTGAGTTGTTTTATACTAACAGAGCTCAATAAACAATTCATATAGCAGTTGTATAATTTTAGGCTACTAAATAAAATGTCTAAATATTGAAACATTTACAAAACTATAGTATAGTCTCATTGTAGGGCTGTTAAAATTTTTTTTTTATGTTTAGATGAAACCCTGATTGCTGTCTACCATACAGTTATATTATAAACCTTCTAGCATACTGCAGAGGGTAGTTAAGAATTGAAACGTACATATATTGAAAAAAAATAATTCATATAACTAACACGTTTACTTCGTTAAACATTTGTAATAATGTTACATTGTTTAAATGATTGTTACAATTATTTTTACATCGTTTGTAAACAGTGTAGCAATATAACATTTTGAAAAAGCTGTAATATATAAGTATAAATTAGCATGGCATCTAATTTATGTCATTTAATGTTTGTATTTTTGTTATACTTTGAACATTAAAAATAAAATTGAATGTTATTTTTTATTGCTCAAAATATAACAAAAATACAAGCTTTAGTTGCTATAAAAAGCTTTAAACTAACATATTCCAGCGTTTTCAAAATAAACCATTTAGTTTTAAAGTAACAAAAAGATTGTTACTACATCTTATTAAAGCTTTATTTTTAAAAATAAGTCAAACCATCTTTACAAAGGCATTATTCTGTCAAAACGTTTATACATACGTATTATTGTTTACAAATCTGGCTGTACTAGACATCCCAGAATCCCCGTTCGCGGAATTACAAGAAATCGAGCAAGTCGTACACCACTGGTTTTGAGGAAGATCAGCATGCCAAACTTGTTTAACAGTATGTCAAAAACTTTAGTTATGTCAAGAGCAATAGCCCTACCCTAACTGCCTCCTTCAATAAAATCATTCAGTCACAGCAGTTAGCAAGTCAGGCTTAGAGTGAAAAGGATTGAAAACCATATTGATTGTCTGACAATTAGTTATTTGACTTGAATTTGAGTTATTTGAAGATGGGATGTGAGAAATTTATTGATCAAAGACTAAAAGACCTTCCTAATACTATTTTATTATGGTTTACAACAGGAACCAAGTTCTTGTTTACGTGAAGTTGTGAGAGTAATGGAAGCCATTTTCACTAAGAACATTAATAAAATAATTGTATGCAAAAATATAACAGGAACTATCATTAAAGCTATCAAGAAAGACTGTAATTTCGTTTTTTTATACAACCTTCATCCAAAACATGCATCATATTTGGAGAGAAAACTGATACACTATTTTGTTGATATTCGAATTTATTACTTCATTAAATTTTACAATCGTGATATAGTTCCACGTTATAAAAAATGCTCTAAAAAAATGTCATTACATAGCTCCATTACATTGTCATTACATAGCTCCACGTTATAAAAAATGCTCTAAAAAAATGGCTCGTATTACTCATAAATAGTAAAAGATTATATTTAGTTAAAAAATGTGTATTTATTTATAATGTACTGAATTGAAATTATAAATTCTAATATCCTTAAAATTTTTTATATTATATATAAGATTAGGAAAATAAAAATAAAAAAATATACATAAAAGTATAAAAAAAACAATATTGAAAACATATCAAAACTAGAAGGAACGTTTGAGTTGTTTTATACTAACAGAGCTCAATAAACAATTCATATAGCAGTTGTATAATTTTAGGCTACTAAATAAAATGTCTAAATATTGAAACATTTACAAAACTATAGTATAGTCTCATTGTAGGGCTGTTAAAATTTTTTTTTTATGTTTAGATGAAACCCTGATTGCTGTCTACCATACAGTTATATTATAAACCTTCTAGCATACTGCAGAGGGTAGTTAAGAATTGAAACGTACATATATTGAAAAAAAATAATTCATATAACTAACACGTTTACTTCGTTAAACATTTGTAATAATGTTACATTGTTTAAATGATTGTTACAATTATTTTTACATCGTTTGTAAACAGTGTAGCAATATAACATTTTGAAAAAGCTGTAATATATAAGTATAAATTAGCATGGCATCTAATTTATGTCATTTAATGTTTGTATTTTTGTTATATTTTGAACATTAAAAATAAAATAGAATGTTATTTTTTATTCCTCAAAATATAACAAAAATACAAGCTTTAGTTGCTATAAAAAGCTTTAAACTAACATATTCCAGGGTTTTCAAAATAAAGCATTTAGTTTAAAAGTAAAAAAAGATTGTTACTACATCTTATAAAAGTTTTAATTTAAAAATAAGTTAAACCATCTTTACAAAAGCATTATTCTGTCAAAACTTTTATACATACGTATTATTGTTTACAAATCTGGCTGTACTAGACATCCCAGAATCCCCGTTCGCGGAATTACAAGAAATCGAGCAAGTCGTACACCACTGCTTGCCAGGGCTCGGCTTGGCCCGTTTAAGAGTGTTCAGTAGGGTGTCTTAAAAATTTTTTTTTTCGAAAATCAAAATGTGGAAAAGCTCAATCGTTATGTATTTGTAGCATATAGTGAAAATTTCAGCCGTTCAAGTCAACTCTAAGGTAAAGAAGGTGGTTTAGTCAATTTCTTTGTAATAGAATATTATATTGCAAATTTAATATTTTGTAATAACTTTTTTTTATGCTAGGCGAATTTAGCAAACACATTTTTCAATTAATGTAAATGTTTTAATAACATTATTAATATAATTATTTTTTAGTTATTTACACATTTTTGTTTATAATATATGACAAAAATTATTAAAAAATAATATAATTAATAATTTTAATAAGACGTTAAAATGAAAAAAAAAAGATTTGTTTGCTAATTCTCCTTACATAAAAATTGCGCGCGTGCATATGAAAGTTTTACATAATAAGTAAGTTTTCATTTCATTAAAGTTTATTTTTCAATTGTAAAGCGACTTTTTTAAAATAATTTGTTAAGTGTAGGTAATTATAATAAAAAACAACATGTGTATGCTATGGATGAAACGCTTTTTTTTTGCTTGGCAAAAAAAGTATTTTTTAATAGTATTATTTGCTGTTTCGAAATAAACTACTGTACTGTAAGCTATATTTTTTACTATAAATTCATATATATATATAATTTTATAAACTGTATTAGCTATATTTTCAGACAATGACTTCAGGAAAAAAAATGCCACAATACAATACTAGAGCCAGCTGAAGGTTTGAGACAGACTGCAAGAAAGCGTAGATAGTTTTATTTGTTAGGCTTTCCACTGCAAAGCTTTGCTCCAAGTCGACTTCCAACGACTAAAGAAATGCTCAGAAGATTTTACTGGCTCAACATTAGAAAAGAAACTAGGTAATGTCTAAAAAATTTCTGAATTTTATCTGTTTGTTTTTACTTAACCATTTGGCACTTTCTTAGCACTACCAAGATGAACTATAAAGTTGGATGTGCCCTTGCTTCTGGAAAAAGTTATCTGAAATGCAGCAAGTTAGCTGAAGGAATGTGTGAAAAGAATTGGCGACAAACAATCAGAGGTGTTTGCATTTTGAGAGAACTAGTAAACTTGTGGGGCAAATTCGACAACAATTTCATACTCACAGAGCAGCAAATTCGAAACAAAATTACCAACAAGATCAATGAGTACCAATCTCTAAAAAGACTCAAGACTCTAAGTCTACCAGAAGGAAGCTACTGCAAGAAAGTAAACAACTTTCTAAATGAAAGCAACTTTTTATTCCCAATTCATAAGGCCAACATCTTTAACTTGATAAAGAGTGATCCATTAAGAAGCAAAGAGGCTCAAAAGAGGACATTGAATTTCTAAAGCACTGTCTCAAAGGACGCATGGTCAAGATGGCGGGTATTGATAACACATTTCAAAAAAATGCTTGTTTGGCTGTGCAGAAAATAAGAATAATGGAAGAAAAAATGCGCTCACAAGATGAAAAGCTCAGAAATCAAGAAAAAAAGAATAAAAGGAAGGTAGAAGAACTAGAACAAAGAGAGTTTGAAGTTTCCTGGTACACAGACAGTGATAGCCTTCCAGACTCTGACAAAGCTTTTATGCCTCCTACAAAGACCCAAAAGATTTCAGATTTCAAGTAAACGTTAGTCTTCAGCTAAGTATGGATGAACTCCTAAACAATTGGATCCCAATCATGACAAGATATGGTATTGGTGTTCGACCAGGAACCTGTTTATTAACATCTCTTTATAAAGCTGGCGGTATTAACATTGAGGAGTTGAAGATCTCAAGATCAACTCTGACTAGGAAAGCACGCACTGTAGTAGAGTCAGAAGCCCAGATCATCAGAGAGCAAAACATGGACAAAGTAAGAGGCTTAAAGCTAGTGATTCACTTTGATACTAAAATTGTAAGGTAGTACACCAGTGAAGAAGCAGTTTCCACAAGTCATGAGAGGATAGCTATAAGCGTTTCTTCTCCTGAAGCTGACCCTTTAGATTTTCTGCTTGGTATTTTCAAAATTAAAAGCTCCAAGGGAAGCGACCAGGCTGTAGCCATTCAAAGTATCCTCGAATACTATGAGCTATCAGATCAAGTTATTGGGGTGTGTGCTGACACCACAGTTAGCAACACAGGAAAGAACAATGGAGCTATTAGAAATGTTATTGTTCATGCTTTGGGGAGGCCTGTTCTCTGGCTAATGTGCAGACATCACATATATGAGAGACATGTGTCTCATGTCATGGAACTTGTTTTTGGCACAACAAAAAGTCCAAGCCAACACCTCTATGTTTTACTTCAGAAGCTATGGCCGCAAATACATAGAGAAGTTAATAAACTTGAAAGAATTGTCAAATTTCTCTTTTGCACCAACTTGCAGTTGAAACTAAAGAATTTTGCACCACAGCACTTCAGAGAAACACTTTCCAAAGAGGAGACTACAAGTCTCTTTGCCAGCTACTGGCTTACTTCCTGCGTGCAGGTATATCTAATTTCTTCTTTAAGCAGCCGGGACCTCACCATGAGGCCAGGTTTATGAGTGTCTTTACCTTCTTGTTCTGCAGATGACACAAAACTATCATCCGAATGATTCAAAAACAGTAGAGCCTGCTACTCTCAAGAACATAAACACTGCTACAAATTATATTGTGTTTTTCCATGGTCTATTCTTTCTGAAAAGTCTTATGGCAACTCAAGCTCCTTTAAATGACCTAAGAGCTTTTAAGATCCCCAGCTTGTAGTTTTGTCTCTTGCTGACAGGGATATCTAGATATACCTAGTTAAAACAACATCCTTAACAAATTGTTGTCTTTTGCCGTTCCAGAAAAAGAATATATGGTGCTTAAGAAACCTGGAATCCAGCCAGTCGTTGTTTCAATGTCATCTCTTGATGATTTTGTCACTGAGCACTGAGTAATCTTCTCTTTTTTCTCCTAGAAATCACGAAGGAAGAGCTTTTGCTGTGGAGGGAGAAAGGTATAGCTGCTTGCGAAAGTGAGAAAGCCCCTAAGTCATTTGTCAAGTTTTCTGCTTGTGCAAATCAGCTTGCAGTGATAAATGATAGAGCAGAACGTCACATAAAGCTGATCCAAGACTTTATTGGAAGAACACATAACGAGGATAGACTTCAGGATACTCTTTAGGTAATTACTAAACATTATTATACAGACCTATAAATAAATAAATTGTTAGGGGGAGGGGGTCGTTTTTGAAAAATTAGGCAATTTAAAATAGCAAACACATATCATGCTCATTTTTAATAACAAAAAAGGGAAGTCAATTGCATTTAACAATTTACACCTAATAACCACTTACCCCACCCAATGTACACGCATGCTACACAATAATGTCTGCAAAATTTTAAAAGTATTTCCACATCATTTTATTTAATAAAATAAACTATTAATTTCAAATACTTGGAATTTTATTGCATGGATTATTTAATTATTTTACAAAATAACCTGCTTTTTTAATTTTATTTATTATTTTCTAGGTTGTCCGTAAAAACAGACAACAAGTATCCAAGAAAGTTACAAAGAAGTACCTGCAGAACATCTAACAAGTACTACAACTTCACGTTTTTGTTGCTTTTCAACTCAATTTAGAATTATTATCTGAAATAAAATTGTCACACAAAATCTGTATCTTCCTTATTTTATTAGATATATTTTAAATCGAAACCAGTGTTTTGTGAGTGTTTTAAATTTAAAACTATCTATATTCGGAACTTTAAAATATAATATTCAGGAAAAATTATATTATATAGAAATTGTCTAAAACCACCTTCTTTACCTTAGAGTTGATTTGGGAGGCTGAAATTTTTACTATAAGCTACTAATACATAATGATAACGATTGAACTTTTCCACATTTTGATTTTCAAAAAAAAAAAATTTTTTTGAGACACCCTAGTGTTCAGGCTCGGCTCGAGCTCGTTTCGAACATGAGATTCTTTGTTCGAGCTCGGCTCGTTAAGGATTAGTATTGTTTGGGCTCGGCTCGTTTTACATGTTGCTCGAGCTCGACTGGTTTAAAACTCGAAATAATTATTGTAACCTGTTAGTTTAATGCTCGTTTAGTAAAAAAAAATTGTTCCTTAAAAAAAAAAAAAAGGCTCGTCTGTAAATAATGCAAGTCCAAATCAACAAACAACATAAATAATCCTACAGTCTATTAAACATGCAAATAAACAACATAATGAAATAAGATCCCACAAATCTAATAGTTCAAAATAAAAGTTGAAACTAATAGTTCAATCTTCAAACTTAATATTCAAAGTTCAAACATAATGTAAACTCTCACAAACATAATAATTCCTATTAAACACTGCACTCTAATAGTTCAAATTACATTTTCACAAATATAAGTCTTGCTCTCATTGCATTGCATATATATATATATATATATATATATATATATATATATATATATATATATATATATATATATATATATATATATATATATATTCGAGCTTTAATCGAGCCTATATGATGTTCAAGCTCGGCTCGTTTAATAAACGAGCCTAATTTTTTGTTCAAGCCCAGCTCGTTTACCATTCGAGCCGAACATGAACGAGCTCTTGTCGAGCCGTTCACGAACACGAGCCAGGATTTACAGCCCTAAACACGGCTGTTTCACGCAATATAAAATTGGGTATTACGTCACGAGTTTAGCAAAAAAAGTTTCCGCATAAAAAGTATTTTAAAAATTCCGCATATAAAGTATAAAAATTCAATAACTTTAAAGTAATACTTTTTTTTTCTATAAACGCTTTCATGTTTAAATAAAAATAATATGATAGATCTATTTTTCCTTGTTAAATAAATATTTGCATGAAACGGAATAAAAAACATAACTACATGGTTGATGGTTGAAATTTGGAATACTTAGCAATGAATGTCTATTCTATAAGATTCCTACGTCATCCGTGTAATTTTTTTACTATGACTCAATTTTTAATGCATTTATTCTTTTAAATTTATTTCTTTTAAATGTAAAATATTAATTTTTTGATGGATGACGTAAGTGATTGAAATTTCAACCTTTTATGCAGATGAAGATATAAAAATATTTTATGTACCTCTTGCTATGTTATCAAATATATTTTTAAACTTGGCATGTTTTATAACCAATTTTTTTAGTATTACGCTTAAACTTGTGTTGACATTTCTAAGCGATGACGTAACTTTATTGCGTTACTTCCCAAGCTATTTACTAACGAATTTTATTGAAACAACTGTTTCGGCGAGACAAATTTTGGAGGTATAAAGTTAACAAAGTTACACAGAGTTATTTTTCATGATATTAACTATAAAAAAATTATATATGACAATCCACAAAAACGAGTTATCAAATTATTTAAATTGCCTATATTATGTATATTTAATAAAATGTGTAAAATGTAAAAAAATGCGTTATTTTTCAAGAAATTATTTATACGTTGGAAAGCAAAAATAATTCGAAACTTTTAATATTTTTTTTAAAAAAAAAAATCTTTTTTAAGTAAAGTTCTTTTAACAAAAAAAAGTTTTAATAAAATTTTGCGATATTTTTCTTCCGCCTATTATAGTGCCTGTATCCGTTCACATTTGATGTAACTAAAATAAATATGTTTTATAATTAGTCTAACTATGTTTATATTACATATAAGTCAACAGAAATATTATTTTTTTGATTTTATTTGCTAAAAAGTGCCATTAAAATTTCGAAATTCAGCCAAGTTCGTCATTCTGTGAAACAATCTCACAAACACTACAATCTCCCAAATTATTCTCATCCATTTTAATTAACTTTTAATTTTTTTTGATGAATACAATATAAGTATCAATAAATAAATATTGCTAAATATCTAAAGAACAAGCTTCGTACGAAATTTTTGATTTCAAAAGCATGGAGAAAATTTTATCGGATGGTGTTGAGACGACTTTTGCGTCATATTTGATATCAATAAATATTTCCGTAGTCTGCAAATTTTAAAATCTATGGCACCTCCTTTTAGTGCTTGCTAAAGATCGTTAAGCAATAGACCATTTCGCTATTAATTTTGCGCGAACTTCTGCGTAAAGCATTATGGGATAATCAAGGCGCAAACAATAACAACAAACATTATTAACAAGAAAGTCACTTAAAATTATGTCTGATTCTTCCTCTTATGACGAAAAAAATAAGGCCTTTATGGATGAAATAAAAAGTTGGAAAGTAGAAAAATTAAAAGAATTTCTTCAAGCAAGGAGTATTCCTCTTGGTCAAAATCCTGCAAGAGCAAAGTTGCTAAAAAACGTGTATTATGCCAGTAAACTTAAATTACCAGTTCAAAAAACCATGCAAGAAGAGACTGAAGAAATCAAATCTAGATCTTTTCAAAAATTGAAATTAAAATCGGGTGTCCAGCTTCCCCATCCTAATGAAATCGGAAATTGGGTAATAAATAAAGAAATAGTAATAAAGTTATTACCAACTACAACTTATTCGGACATTGAAACTTATGCTTTTGATACTCATAGCTCTAAAGCTTTGAAAGAAGGACATTCTCTTTATTCTTCAGATCACGTAACTTCAGTATCTTTTAATAATTTATCAGATGCTGTAAAATTTTGTTATTTAAAAGGAACTATAGTACCTCAAACAAGAATAAACGATGAAGAATATGAATCATGGGTATGTTTAAATAAAAATGGAAGTATATTATCTGCAGAATGCAAATGCATAGCCGGTTATGGAGAAAGCTGCAAACATATATTTGCTTTGTTATTGTTTGTTGAAGAGCATGTGCGATTAGGAGAAAATGTAACTTGTACGTCAGTAAAACAAAAGTGGGGGACTAGAACTCAAAAAAGAAAATTACATGAGCCAGATATATTACAAAATATTTCTATTAAAAAAGTCAAACCTAGTATTGAAAATAAATGTCTTAAACTCATTCGATCTTTATACGATCCTCGTCCTTATCATTTAAGGCAGTCAAATTTTACATTGGAAGATTGGGAAGCAGTTGCAGAAGCCACCGATTTGCCTAAAGCCAAATATACAGTCAGAATATTTTAAAAAAAAACTACCTACTGCAAGCACAACTAAAAATCACTACCACCCACCATAGACCAATTAGTAGCTCAAATAGAATATTGTTATGGAAATGAATGTTTAGCATTTAAATATGAACAATTTTTAAGGGCATTTTTAATAACACAATCTCAAGTAGCACTTATAAAAGAATCTACAATACCTCAATCAAAAAGTTTACTTTGGAAAAAATATAGAGTTGGAAGAATATCGTCATCGATCGCTCATGATGTTTTGAAATGTTTGGCGTTGACTTGATAGTGAAAAACAAAAAAG
The DNA here is from genome assembly GCF_038396675.1 of Hydra vulgaris. NCBI lineage: Eukaryota > Metazoa > Cnidaria > Hydrozoa > Anthoathecata > Hydridae > Hydra > Hydra vulgaris. Next base: position 26,852,710 of record NC_088934.1, on the reverse strand, counting down.
CATCATTTTCTTTATGTGCTCAACTTTTAGGCGATAAAAAAAAAGCAGAGAGTAAGTCAATTCAATGGGGTAACATGTTTGAATCCTATGCCAGAAAAAGATATATTAAGGAAATGAAAAAAAATCATTAAAACTTTAAATGTTATCAAACCGACCTAATAATATCAATTGAAACACCTTATCTTGTAGCAAGCCCAGATGGTATTACAAGTTGTACATGCTGTGGGTTTGGTTTGCTTGAAATTAAATGCCCATGGACATTTAGGCAAAAAAAAATCTCTGAATATGCTCTAAGTGCGCAAAGTTTCCTAGAAAACAAATCTTGTGCAAACACATACACACTAAAAACTAGTCATAGATACAGTACGCAGATATTGTTTGCACCTCGGTTATTCCATAATGCTTTTCGCTGATTTCGCGCAAAATTAATAGCGAAATGGTCTATTACAACATTGACTAGAATAAGAAAAACAAAGGTTGATTTATGTAAAAATATCACTAAATTGATATTTTACGGAACAGGAATCTCTTGACCTTTCTTCATAAAGCAATTCATTTTGGTACTTGTTTGTACAAAATATTGTGAAACTCTTTTTTTTTTTTTTTTTTGTAATTAAATTCGCGGCTCATTTTAACACACGTAATAGTTTTCTTGCTAATAATTTGTTACATTCGTGACAAAATCTTTAACAACTCTTTTATATCCACAGCAGAATAACTACATTGTACTATAAACATATTATTAGACGTCGTTTTAGTTGGTTAGTCTCTAACTTAGAAAAGTATAATAAAATAAAAAAAACAATATATAATGAGCTCTATAAATATTTCTGTTGGTTCTAGCTTTTTCAAAAGCTCTAGCAAGGTTCCACTTCATGCAACATTTCGTCTTATTACAAACAAGGAATTTAATAACGATGAAACGAAATAATCTCTGAAAAAGTAACCGAATGGTCAAGAGATATAATGCTCCTGCCTCCAATAACACATCAACATATATTTAATTATATGATATCTGATACAGTATCAGTGGATAATTTTGAAGGAAATGCTACTAAACATAAAATAGCAGGTTACCAGTTATTTAAAGAGAACTATGTAAAAAGGATTTGAGTTAAATCAAATAATCCTAGTGATAAACTTTTATTTTTTGTAAAGTGTAATTTTTAGGCCTCAATGAAAAAAATTCAATACAACGTATATGTCTATACTTGCTAAAAAATTGTGGATGTATGTTATGCATAATGTAATTGTAAATGTGGTACTGGTGGGTACTGTAAACATTTAGCTGCAGCCCTACATCAACTTGTTGAGTAACTTAATTTAAAAAGTGTACCTGACGAAAAAACATGCACCGATAAGTTACAAAAATGGCACTTACCTGGTGAGTCAGCTAAGAACTGTAAAGCTGTTTTATTTTCAGATCTAACATTTGAGAAAGCAGATGCCAACAAAGATATTAATAATTTACGATTTCGTCCTCTTGTTACTTGATAGCAAATATTTTGTGCCACACCATTTTCTGGAAAAAGTGAAAAATCAGAAAAATTGCAAAAGTTCACTGAAAACCTGATTCAATTAAACCAAAGAGTGACAATGGCTGAGTTAATTATTGGAAATAGTTTTAATCAAAGTCATTTTTATGAGACACCCGTTAATGAGGTAACCTCTGAAAATAAAAAAAATGTTGAAGATTTAAGATTGGTTGCAATGGATTAATTTCTACGTCGTTTGAACTATTTAATTGAAATTAATTTGACTGAAGAAAATTATAACTTTATCACAAGTCACTTGTTAATCATTGTCGAAAAAATAATTCAAATTGAATCAGAAACTGCAAATCAATCTAAAAGCAATAAATGGTTTGAAGAACGAAATAAAAGACTTACTGCATCAAATTTTGGTACAGTTATAAACCGCAGAAAAAATACTCCTCCAACTTCATTGTTAAAAAAGCTGATAAAAAACTGTGATAGTAGTTTACGATCACAAGCTTGTCAGTGGGGAATTAAAAATGAAGTGACTGCTTGTGAAAAGTATAAAAAATTTAATTGTGATAATATAAAATGTGGCCTTATTGTAAATCCTAAATGGCCATGGCTAGGTTGTAGCCCTGATGGGTTGTGCATTGATAAAGGCAAAATGATTGAAGTAGTGTGTCCTTTTTTGAAAAGAAATTTTTCTGTACAATAAGCTTGTACTGATAAAACTTTTTGTATGGAAATAGGTGATGGTCAGCCAAACCTAAAAATCAAACATAGTTACTTTTACCAAAGTCAAGGTATTATGGCTATTACAGAAACTAGTGAAATAGATTCTTTTATATACACTAATGACGACTTTTTTGTGCAAACAATACAATTTAAACATGAAAACTGGTTCAACAAGATATTACCATGTTTAAATACATTTTATTTTCAATTTATAACTGAAAAAATAGTTGCAAGTATGTAAATATTTAAAAATTGTTATAAGAATACAATATCTTATTTTATTCTTTAATATTTTCTTTGTCAGCAATGAGTGGTGGTAAAAAGTAAAACTAGGTAGCAACTAGAGTTCGGCAAGTTACTTACCGGTAACGTTTCTATCCGGTAAGTTACCGGTAATCTACCGGTAGCCTAAATCTAGTTACCGGTCACTTCCACACGGATCAACGTAAATGCTTTAAAATATTAAAATATCTATATAAGTGGATGTTCTTAAATCAAATGTTTTTATATTTTATATCTTTATTGCATTTATTATAAATGTTTTATTATAAGCATTTAATATAAATGATTTATACCAAAATTAAGTGTTTTAGTTTAAAGTATTTTTGATGTAAGATCGTTATATTTTTACTTAACAACTGAATGTATAAAAAATTGCTTAAGATTTTGAGGTGCTTTAAATTGAAGTTTAGTTTACAGCACCTCAAAATGCTCAGCAATTTAACATTTTTTTATACACTTAGTTTTTAAGTAAATATATCAATTTTACATAAAAGTTTAAATAAAATATTAAGTCTTTTAGACCTAAATAAGTTTTATATAACAACAAAAGTGTTAAAGTGTTGGTTATGTGTTTAAATAAATAAAATTATCACGTTGTTGTTGAATTAGTATTAATTCACTGATTTTAAAAGACACGTTTTACTGTTATTTAACATTGATTTAGATGAAAGCTAAAATATGTATTGAAAGATATCTAAAAAACAGGAATATTTTTACTAAAAGAGGAAAATGCATTCTCTGTGGCATTGAGTTTATTGGTCGTCTGATAAATTACGCAGCCATACAAGAGCTAATTGTTATGGTATATCTGATAAAGAAAAACAGGTTTTTTTTGATAAACCTGTAAATAATAAAGTTGGTATAAGTAAACAACTTAGTGGTGTTAATTTGATAAGTCAACAAAGTTAAAGATCTGATATTCTACAAGAATTTATTAAAAATGTTATCATAATAAATTGAATGGGCACTTTAAGCAAATCTGAGTAATTGCAATATGATGAAATATTGTCAAATTTTGTTTTTTGAACTGGAATTCCATTTAATGTTATAAACTCTTCAGCTTTTAAAAACTTTATAGGTGTTTTGAGACCGGCTTATTTAAACCATATGCCATCAGAAAAAATTATTAGAACTACTCTTCTGAGGAATCAGTATGAAAAGTATTACAATATCGGCTTAAAAATGATAAGCGAAAGTCCTTATTTTTCAATTACAAGTGATGGTTGGTCAAATATACGAAGTGTTCAACTATGTTAAACTATGTTATTTATGTTAAATGTTTAATCTTAATAAACTATGTTAAATGCTAAATCTATGTTAAATGTTAAACTATGTTATCATAATTCCTGGAAAACAACCTTTTTTTAAATCTATAAACACTAGTGGTGTTTCTCAAACAGGAAAAACTATTGCTGAAGGTATTTTATAGTTTGTAGAAGAATTAGAAAGTTATAAATGTGTTTCAATTATAACTGATAACACAAGTTCAATGAGAAGTGCATGGAATATTATTGAATGTAAGTTTCCTAAAATTTTTGCTAATGGATGTGCTGCTCATGTTATTAATCTATTCATAAAAGATATAATTTCTTTGGATTATTTTAAAGAAACAATGACATCTGCTTTACAAGTTGTCTTATTTATCAAAAGAATACAATTGCTTTCATATAGGTTTAATGAATTTAAAAAAAAGTATAGAATTCAAAATACCTTAGTGATTCCTGTTGACAATTGTTGGTATACTCATTATAATTGTTTATCAAAATTAATGAATGCTAAATTTATTATTGAACTCTTAATTAAAGATCACATTATATCAAATATTAAAGTATCAGAGAAAAAAAAGCGTTTATAAAAATTGTTTCTGATTGCGAGTTTTGGAAAAAAGTCAAAAGCTTATCAACCATAATTGAATTTCCAAGTAATATAATTGGAAAGTTTGATAGTGATAATTATGATTTAGCAAACATTTACAATGATTTAAAAAGTCTCCTCTGTCATTTTGAAAAACATGATTTAGATTCAAAGAGGTTTAGCGAATGGCTTCCACATGGAACAAAAAATGCTTGTAGATTACGGTTTACCTTGTTTACCTTTACCTTGTGGGTTATATTTAACTTGTGGGTTAAGGTTACCTTTTTTGTACGCCTACATTCTTTCCCATCATATTTGATCCATTATCTTAACCTTGGCCGCGCATTTATGTAAAAATGTACCTTTGCAGTGGACCTATATAGGCATTTTTTAGAGATTCATTGGAGTTTGCTCATTTGTTACTTAGTGAACCATCAGTGACAGCCGCTATAAATGGCAAGCTAATTTTTCCGACAAGATATTAGTGGCTAGCTATCGGCTAGCAGCTTTTGGCGGTTGCTACTGATAGTCTACTAGGTAACCGATGAACAAAACTATTGCGGTCTGCTTAAAATGCCTATATAGATCCACTGAAATCTCGCTAAATAATGTTTGCTAGGTAAGATATGAACAAGTCTCGCGTTTAATTTGTTTCCCGGAATTGCATTGACAAACCGAACTACAAATATCATTTATTCTTTACAATTTACTTAACTTATTTTTTTTCTTTGAAAACTGTTTCACTTGTTCCACGATAAGCTTATTTATGAGTACCAAGAAATTGCACTAATACAAAATGAGGAGTTAAAACAAAAGTTTTTATTTTAAAACAAGACTTTGTACCCAACATCAAGAAAAAAATATTATAAAACACAATAGTTATTAAGGCTTAAATAACAGCAATCAATAATCTCTCTAAATTATTATTATTTTGTATTTAATAACTAACTTTATAGTAATAAATGCACTCTTGTATTAAATTTTATCCGCAGTTTATGCTAATTATTGTTTGTATCAATATAATCAATGTCTTTGCTTGTTTTTTTGTCTTTTCTCTCCATATAATATGTTTGTGTTTTCTATAAAAGAAACCATGGTTTCTTTTATAGAAAGCGCAAATATATGATATGGAGAGAAAAATATTGTGGCAAAAAAGGAACTTTATACAGAAAGTTACTTTTTTGCCGCCATAATCACTCAAAAACTTTTCCTTTTAAATAATTAACTAACTACTATTCTTTGCTGTAACTAATTTTTCATTGAAGTGCAACTACATGCAAAATCAATAGTTTAAAATTTAAACTATGGCGCCCCTAAATGTAAATTTACGATTACAATAAACATTTGACATTTAACTTATTCTTTCAACAATTAACTAACTAGTTCTCCTCGATTTTTTTTTCATTGAAGTGCTGAGCAAAAATGTACAAAATCAACAATCTAGCATATAAAGTTCGGCGCCCGTAATATATAAACAACTTAATATTTGTACACTTTATGGATGCCAAAAACTATATTTAAATTTTTTTTTAATCAAATTATGATTTAAAAAAATAAGAAAAAGAAAACATCGGTTACGTCAGTGCGGCGACCTAGTCACCTTGGCGCCCTATGCGACGGCATAATTTGCATAGCCCTTACACCGGCCCTGTTTGTAAATCATAACTTACTATTTGGATATTAAAAGAGAAAAAATTAACTTTTACTGTGCTTTATAACTAATATATGAAATTCTGCTATAAATTAAATTTATTTGCCAAAGTTATGATATCACTATCCTAATGATATCATTATTTGATATCATAGGTTGAAAAGGTTTTGATATCACATTGATATCGCTTCTTGAATCGGAACATTAAAGAAGCCCAATTAAAGCGAACTTTAAAGAAGCCATTAAAAAGTAAAGCTTCACTTTTTAATGGCTATTACTTTTTAACGGTAACTTAATTTTCCGTTTGTAATTAAATTTAATTAATAATTTGTAATTAAAGCTGAAGATGTTAGTATCAAAAATCTAGCGAAAATCTTTTGTGTTTGAAGAAAATTTCAACTTGATACCATAAATTTTCAATCGGGTTGAGATCAGGTGATTGCGCTGGCCATTTTATTACTTTTGTTTGATTTGTTTCAAACTTTTTTTAACGAGTTTAGATCAGTGTTTGGGATCGTTGTCTTGTTGAAATGTCTATAAAAGGGGGACATTATTGATAATATCACGATAAATATATTGATCCATAATGCCATTTATTCTGTAAATAGGTCCGATTGTATTGTACAAATCTTTTTTCTTATATGTGATATTACCCATTTTTTTCATTTAAAATAAACTGAAAAAAAATTGCTACAATTATTATTTGTTGTATTATATATTAATGCAACCAAATACTGTAAGTACTTCTTGTTTAAAGCTCGCGTTAATCGCTACGGCTTTTTGTTTTTAAAGCGTGCTATTTTGTAATTTCTTTTTTTATATATTTACTTCTTGATTGAGAACGTTGTCTTAATATTGTTTCTGTAATTAACTAATTAAGGATAAAAAAGCAGTTAAACAGTAATCGAAGTACAAAAAAAAAAGTATTTTATTTGGTCGCTAATGCCTTGAAGGACAGTGTAAATGTATCAGTTTTTTAAAATTTGGATTCAATTGCGAATAAGATATTAAATTTTATAGATAAATCTGATAATGATTATTGTTGGTATATTAGGAGCCCATTCGCAAAACGCACTAAAACAGGGTAAATTGATTTTGAAAAAGCAAAGAAAAACTGAACTTCTAATAGTTGCACATCAACAGAAATTGATATTTCCTTCGCGTATTTTTAGGACAAACAAATTTTCAATTAGTCTAACATTTAAATAGATAATAGCTTTAAGAATGAGAATGTGGGAAAAACTCAATATTTTTCAGATCCTTAAATATGATCTTTAAATGTAAGGTTAAATATGATCTTTAAATAATAAAGTTGGGTTTTTTTACTTTTAAAAAACTGACTATAAAGTTTATTGGTTAAAATAAAACTATATTATACATAATAATAAGTTGTCTTTTATTTGTTAATATATAATTACTTATTACATAAAAATAATAATAGTTCAGTTAGCCTTCACATATGTAAAATCTAACTTGATTAAATCTTTTTTGTATTCTTTATTGTATATTCTATAAATCTAATATATATATATTTTTTCGGAGACCATGCCCAAGTAAAAAGTATATCAATATATATAAATATATATATATATATATATATATATATATATATATATATATATATATATATATATATATATATATATATATTCATAGACCATGCCCAAGTATGCCGTGAATCAACTAGAAAATTTCGTTCGAGATATCCTGAAAAAAGTGCCGGATAGAAATGACGTCGGTGACCGTGAAAAACTAAACCACGACGACAGTTTTTATGTTATTTTTTAGATTTGTAATTTGAAATATGTTTTAATCTTGTGTATACTTTTAATTTTATGTTTTTTATTTTTTTAATTAATAAAACTGGGTTGCCGTTTCTGTTATGGTTACTGAATATTTAATTTTTGTCCCTAAACCCTACAAGTTCTGTGATTGCTAAAATACGCTCATTGAATAACAAATGTCTTTTAAACGTTCAAAAGATGTTCAGAACGTCTTTAGAATGTTTAAAAGACGTTTTTTTAGACCAATTTTGTGTTTCTGTACTTAAACTGAAAGTCTTTTTACAAAACTGTTTAGAACGTCTTAAAAGGACGTTATTGAGCATCTAATCTAGAATCAGTTTAGAAGCCGTCCAAGACGTTCCGTCTGAATGATTATTGTACGTTTTTTGTACTTCCCGTGCCTGATGGGTAATACACTCATTGCGATCATCTATAGTTAAAAAAAGCGGTAAAGGAGTACAAGTGAAACATGAACTTTTTTAGACAGCGATAGCTAGAAAAGTGGCTCAGGTATAAACGGCTTTTACATGTACAATATGTAGAGCTACTCCACAACAAATGAACGATTTGACTTAAGTGTCTCCTTTAGTTCTAAAAATGAAAAGTTGTATCAAAACGGACTGTCGTCATTACAAGTCTGGATTCTGTGTACGGAATGTATTTCATACAACCAAGAAACACCTTGGTACAGAAACGTTTTTGTAAGGAGCTAGGGTTGATCATCAACAAACAAAAATAAGTCAATGGTAATACCAATGATAGATAAAACATTTTTTACAATGCAAGCTGTTCTTTTGAAATCACTGGAGTAAATAAAAATTTGATTAAGCCACCTTACATATTTCTACAAGCTCTCTTCTCAGGTGTTATGATAAATGTTGAAAGTTTTGATACATATATGTACCAAAACTATATACCATCTATAATTACTCACATGAATGTGGGCAGTTTCTGTAGCACATATGCCACAAAAACTGCCCTGTTTTATGTGAGTAATTATATACATATATGCCGTCTTCAGTACACAAAATTTTACTTCACGGAGAAAATATCATAAAGCATTTTGCACTACTTTCACTTCAAAATTTCAACTTTTAATTCTAACAAAAAGTTATTGATTTTTGATCCAAAACAAACCTTATTTTTGTGCCGTGGCACGCTGCTTGCTTTAGAAGCAAGAGATCCAGGGTTTGAAGCGAATTTTAGGCATACTTCGCGCCATCGGTAAAGGAAGGAATGTGAACTTCTTTGTTAAAAATTTCTTTCGCAGTGTTCTGTGATAAGACCGTTAGGTCTTTTTGGAACATCTAAAACAAAAAATTTAAAAATAAATATATAAAAAAAAAAATTGTAGAAAGTTTATTTGCATCGGTATTTTTGTCAAAACTGGTACGATCGCCTAAAAGAATTTCATAAAATACGGAATGAGATCAAAGAAAAGCAATATCTAAAGGTCTTGATCTAAAAGTACAACTTAATGGTTTTGAAACAAAAGGACTATTAAGTGTCATTTTGGACCCCGCAAATAACCAAGTTGTTCCTTCCACTGCAAGTTCTTCCTCCTTAGGGGTCGTCCATAAAGTACGCATGCCAAAAATATTGAAATTTGAATCTTTTCATGAAAGAATATAAAAAATACGTCTTTAAGATGCTTTCTTTTAGTCGATTATGCAAATCTAAAAAACATATTTTTTCGACATCGCAAAGACTTTTTTATCTTTATCTTGTCATAAAAAGACATAAAAATGCGTCTTTAAGACGTCTTTGTTAATCGATTATGCATATCTAAAAAGTTTTTTCTCGGCGTCGGAAAGACTTTTTTTGTCATACTCATAAGTATACTATATACTAAAGTATTCCTTTAATTGTATTCTATATACTAAAGTATTCCTGCTTTTCATATATGAAAAGCTGTTTTCATTAAATAAAAAAGATAAAAGTTCTTCATCAAAGTATGACAAAAAACTCCTTCCGATGCTGAGAAAAAACCTCTATTAGATATCAATATAAAAGAGGAAGCATTTTCTACATCTTTTATATGTTTAAACATAGGAGAATTATTTATAAATAAAACAGCAATATTGCTTAACAGAATATATTAATTTAAGAACCATCAGCAGATTGATCTCCAGATTCATAATTTTCTTGATCTTTCTCTTCTGTTTCTTAAGCAAGCTAAACTAAAAAGAAAGAAAACTAAAAAACTCAATACACAATCAAAGCAGATTTCGTCGTTTTGAATCAAGATATATTTGATATGAAGAGCAGAAAAAGAAGTTACCTATGGACCAATGTTGAAAAAGAAACCATTGAAAAGAAGAAGGCCAAGGTTTAGGAGTTCACAATTAAATTGAACAAGTTGGTTGACAATATGAATTAAAAATAAAAATCAACGGTTAAAAAGACAATTATCAAGAATCAGATAATATTATCGCCCCATTTAATGATAAGTTACGAATATTTCTTTTGAAAACAAATAATAGTTTATTGTTATAATTATTTTCGATATTGTTACTATTAGTTTACTGTTATAATTATTTTCGATACTGACCACACAAAAGTGAAAAAGAAGCAATCTGAACTGTATAGGGTAAGAGTACAACTTTAGTTAATAAAGAATTTTATTGGACTCTATTAGACATATATATAACCATTTAACCTCTAAATTTAATCAATGATCTTTTTTTAATTACTCTATACAGAGCCTAAAACTATTGGATGAGGTTGGCTCAAAGAGAGACTACCATCTTAGAAAATGTGCCGAAACGGAGCAGTTCACTTTCTCCACTGTTGTTCAATGTGGAAAGTATTCATCATCAAAATGGAGTATGCTCATGGATTGGACTTTCAACAACTTTTGACTCTGCCAGAATTTGGTTTCATCACAATGAACCCTTTGAAGGAGTTGGTCAAGCAGTTGTCTTCAGTGTTAAAGGTGAACCCGATAAAAATTTCCGATATGCAACGAAATTCAATTCAAAAGTCAATGAAATTGGTATAGCCCTTTTTCACATTTTTTATTGTGCCCTATTGATTCAATTTCATTTCTTTTAACCTATACTAATTTTGTTTACAGCAATTCATAATTTTCTTACAAATGATTTAAATGCTTTATTCATTAAGACAAAGGCACCAGGATGGAGTGCTTTTAATCGAGCCAATATAAGGATGCTTTTACTGAGTTAGGAGTTGGCGGGATTGATCTTCCCTCATGATAGTTATGAAACTCATCTAAATTCTCAAGGTATTCAAACTCATTTTTAACATCAACTTTTAATCAGAATACAATATAAATAGCCAAACTTGAAGAATTAATAACCTGCATTGCAACTTTTATTTTAGACAGGACAGTGGATCTTCTGTTGAAGAAACAGAGTTTTGAATGTCCTGGAAAGAACTATGGCTCCGTCTTCTTATGCCTGGTGATTAATCAGTTTCCAACGGTGGCCAAGTATATATTGATCCAGATAATAAGAGCAATTTTTTTTTAATTCTGATTCACTTCCAACAAGGCTTTAAGTAACCACTATTAAGTCGAGAGTTACTAGAAAATAAGAATAGAGTTATAGAGCAAGGAAACGGTTGACAGAAAAGTCAACCGTTTCCTTGCTTTATAACTCTATTATAGAGAAAATGGCTAGCACGATAAAGAAAAGAAATTTCCTTTGCAGATTCTAATTTAGCTATCGATTATATATATGGTTTCAATAAAAGGTCAGTAGTAAATGATAATCCAAGAAGACGTAAAGAAAAGGACTCAGTGAGAGGGTTGCCATTTATTAATATAGGAATTTCAACAGTACTGAAATAGTTGTTTGCTGTAAATAAATGAGTTTTTTTGAAGTTAAAATTTACAAGCCACTTTGAGCCCCAATCTGTTACAGAAGTGAGATCAGATTAAAGATTGGCTGCCTGTTCTAAGCGATCGCAAAAAGAAGACTTTTTGTCAAAACAGGAATATAAAGTTGAGTCATCAGCAAAAAGAGCTACTTTAAATGTAAGGTTGTCGGAAAGATCATTAATGTAGATAAGAAACAAAATAGGACCAAGGATTTACCTTGAGGTACCACTGAATTTACTGGAAATAAAGAAGAATGTTGGACTTTGAAAATGATTTTAATAACGAGGTTAGAAAGAAACAACTTGATAATCTCAAAAACTTTCCCACATATACCATATCAAACAAGCTTTTGGAGAAGAACAACATTTCAAACTTTGTCAAAAGCATTAAAAATGTCAAGAGCAATAGCCCTAGCTTTTCTGCCTCCATCTAACGCACGATGAAATCTTTCAGTCACAGCAGTGAGCAAGTCAGCCGTAGAGCGAGAGGGTCAAAAACCGTATTGATTGTCTGACAACAAGTTATTTGACTCAAGATGAGAGGTGAGAAATTTGTTTATCAAAGACTCAAAGAACTTGCTAATAACAGAAAGAAGACTGATTGGACGATAATTGGGTCAGAATGTTCGCCAGATTTTTCGAAAATTGGAACAACAGATGCCATTTTCCAGAAGGCAGGAAAACAAGACTCAGTTAAACACTTATCAAATAGTTCAGAGAATATTGAAGAGAGTTCTGGAGAACAATTTTGTAAAACTGTGACAGGAATGTTGTCTGGACCACAAGCCAAACAAAGAAGAGTTTAATCGAGATATGACTTTAGAAACGGAAGCTGGAGTGATTTGAATTTCTAACAATGGCTTTACCTGTTTAATTTGTATGGAGGGAAGAGAATGGGAGAGGTAATAAGATCAGTCCCATGAATGAGAGATGGAATGTTAGACCTTCCTTTATGAACAACGTTGTTGACAATTTTCCAAAAGTCTCTTGAGCCTAACTTCTGAGATAAGATACGAGATTTAGTTAACTGAGAATAACGGAACTTAGCATATGACAACACCTTTTTACATCAATTTCTTGCAATAATAAATAGCTGTTTGTTCTCAAGAGAGTTGTTCTTTAGAAAAAGATGAATTTAATGATTACGATTAGATATAGCAGCTGCACAAGAGGGTGAAAACAATAAAGTAGAATGAGGCTTGATTGGCACTAACGAAAAGAAATAAAAATATCCATTCCTGCCTGAATCCAGGAGGTTACGTAGGAGGCGCATTTATTAGCTGAGAGGGAAAAGACATCAGCCCAAGGACCGTTACGAAGAAAATTACGAAAAGAGTCCCAGTCAGCTTTAGGGTAGTAGTAAATAGTGCGATCATATGATAAATCCGAAAATGAAGTACAAGATGAAAGATTTAAAGAGATCATTTCATGGTCAGAACCACTTAATAGAGAAAAAGGAGAAACTGAACACAAGCTAGGATCAGAGACCAGACATAAATCAAGGTAAATGATTAGGGTTGTCAGGAAAACGAATCGTAAAGTTAACTATTTGAGTAAGACATTGAGAAATGCAGAAGTTTTAGGCTTTAGTGCCAGCAGGGTCAGTGACAACCATCCATGCGCAACATGGCACTGTTAATACTCTAATATTTTGCAGCTGTTGATAAAATCTACCACAGAGAGCTACCACAGAGTTTGGGAAGCCTTACTACCATCAGGCCTCAGAACCATTAAACTAAGTTTTAGAGCTGTACTCTCATTAGGAAATAACAGAAAGAGTTGCATAGTCACTATCATGGAGACACAAGCAAAAACCTATGAAAAGAGTCAAGAAGATCAAGAGTCCATCATCCTAGAAAGAAAACAATGTAACTCAGGTTTATATCTTCACCAGCCAAATATATGAAGAAGAGATTCAAAGCTGGTTAGCAAAATTTTTTTTTGCTTACCCCTAAAGTCTTTGCCTAGAAGACCTCCTTTAAAATGGTAGCGGGATGCGTTTAAGATCTTCCCAAGATGAGTATTTTTATCGAAACACTATCTCCGGCATTTACTCAACCAAGAGCCCCAAAGCAGAAGATTTTTAAGTCGGAGTTTGTTTCTCCTAGCCTTGCCTAAAAAAGCACACTCTACAAGGCAGCAGGGTATGTCGTAGATAGTACTGGGTTACATAATACCAGTAGCAGGATGATCGTGATAGTCCTGAACTTGACCTGATCAGAAAGTCGCTTGAAAACTGTTGCTGTTTGCGCCAGGAAAAATCATGCCTTTCAATATTTTATCTTATCGCCTTTAATATTAAGAGTAACATTCCTTGTTTATTTAAATCATCCAAACTCCCTTTTTATTATTTATCTCAGAGAATCTGTAAGCATTTTATCTTATACTTTGCCTTTCAAGTCATGCACTAAAAGCATGTTAGCTCTACTTATTGCAATGGTATTAACCAAATGGCTATTATCCCTTCGCAAGTTTTGCATTACCGCCGCACAGTGGGCCAGAATGCACTTTTACTGGACAAAATTCATAACTAATTTAATATTAGAGTTATATTCACTAAAATTAGTATGAGTACTAATATGATGTCTGCGCTTTTTATGAAGGTAATATTTTTTTATTTCGTTGCTATGGATACCTTTATTTTGCTTAGCAACAACCTACTTTTGTTATCTGCAGATATTTTATAAGTGCTATATTCACTAAATTTGGCATGAGTACCAATATGAGATCACACTTCTTACAAAAGTGATAATTTTTTAAATTTAGTTGTTATGGATACTTATATTGCTTAGTTACCGGATACTTTCCTTAGTTACAAAGTGGTAAATTGATATTTGAATATCTTATCGGATTTTTGACCCACCTATATTGAATAACAATTGAGTATTTAGATAAATAATGTTTTAGGAATAATAAAAGCAAAAAATAGTGCAAAAAAACGTTATCAATTTTAAATTACATCAAAAAATTATAAAACAATAATATCGTTTGAAGATTGTTTAAGTTATTGTAAAACATCTGAAGGAAATGCTTTATGATTTGTTTGGTGTGATGTTGATTTACGCAATGATGAAATAACAGGATCACTGGAAACTAGGAGTCTATTGATAAGATCAGTATTTGTTGCTTTTCTGGATGTTTTTCGGCTGAAATTTTTGCGATAAGATTTAAAGTCTTTATTTCTAGCCTCTTGAGCTTCCTCTGACATAAGTCCGATGGGTAATGTAAGGCTTTTAATTATGTCATGTCCATGTATCAATACTTTGTGAACTGATTGAGCCATGTAATACCATGGATAAAGGGACACATATAGTCTAAAAGTGTCAAAACAATAATCCTTGAACTTTAAGCAGTCTATTTCATATCATGAAGAGACCGTTACCAAGATAATGTAAAATCTGAATATAAGGTTTTGGTCAATACCCAGAATTTCAGCTGTTTGTTCATATGCTGCAAAAGCAGGCCTTAAGGTATTGCCATCATTACTTGTTCCAGAACCACCACTTTTAGGGAAATCAACAACAAGTCCCATTTTGTTCATAAAATCAGTCTGAATCTTTTGTTTAGCTACAGATGCTTTTTCTATGTGTTCTTTAGATCTTGTTTGCCACTTTCTTGTTTCTTTTTTATATGCAATGTGCAATAACATCTCAAAAAATCGAATCCATGCATGAAGACTGGAAAGACCATATTTAAACTCTCTGTTAGTATAATCTATATTAAGGATATCAAGACTATTCATATTTTTTGGAGAGACACCACACACTGAACAGCATTGGTATGAGTTATTTTTTTCAGATAATATTGTTTGAACCTTCCCATCAATCATTGTAAGTTCAATAATACAATTCATTTCAATAGAAGATCCGCAAACCTCTAATAAAATCATACCCAAGCTTTCTATCTCACTTTTAATGTACTGATCTTCTTCAATCACAGATTCCTTGGATTCCATTTTGTATGCAAATCTTATGGTTCTACAATAGGCTGTGGAGGACGACTTTTGATTTCTCCAAATAGGCACCTTTTCGTTGCTGTTGTTAAATCCAGTCAAATCTAATTGGACAAGACAAGTAATAAATAATGATTCTTCACGCTTTAAATCTCTGTTAATGTCGGGTTCTGATAAAACTTGTTTATAAATGCTTTGGCCAGTAGCACCATCAAAACCAGCCTTACACGTTAGTGTCATTGTTTTTATTGCTTTGTCGTTCAATATCAAGTGCCTTAGCACAGGTTCCTGAACTGCACAGATTCTTTGCAAAGTATGAGTCATTAAATCTTTTAAGGAAACTCACTGAAGCTGAATAGTCCTCCACTGTTATGTTTGCAGGATAACATTTCAATTTTGCATCTCTGACATCATTGTAAGCGGGGTAGATGTTATATTCTTTCTCCAAGGCTCCGCTTCTAATCAATTGATAGGAAGCTTTTGTCAGACTTGCATCAATTATTAAAGCCATTGCTTCGTCTGCTGAATATTTAGTTGCTTTATCTGTATTTGATATATTTAAAACATTCTTGGCAGCAATAACAACAGATTCATCTCTAAATTTTTTATTAGCAGCAAAAAATAATTCATTGGATGAATGAGATTCAATTAAACAAGATACACGCCGTTTTTTAGTTTTATTAGAACTATTATCAAATGCAACTGGTTTTCGACCACGTCTACTTGCAGTTGGTTCATTGTCTTTTTTTCTGACAATTAAATATTCATTAAGCCAGTTCACAAACTTCTTTTCAAAATTTTTCACAGTCTAGTTTGCAGATTTCCACTTTTTTTTATACAAGTAAACAAATCGTTGAACAGCATGTCTAAAATCAACGTCTTTAAAATCAGCAAATTTTGGCTGAATAAATTTTAATATATCTTCAGTAATATTTTGTTTTGAAATACTAAGATTGTTTTTTTGGAGAAAATTATGAATGTCTAAGTTTAACAAAACCATATCTAAATAATTATTGTAACAAGTATTTTGTATTTAAAAGTAAAATGTTATAATATATATGCCGCCTGGACTACTAATACTTGTTAGTAATTAAGTTACTACAAGTATTAGTAATTAAAATTAAAAGTAATTAAATTACTGTCAGTGTTAGTAATTAAATTACTAACAACTACCGAAAATATGTTGTTGCTATGTTATGCAAAGTAAGGTATCCATAGTAACCAAAAAAAGTTAACCTCATAAGAATTCTGAATCTCATTTTAATACATACCCCCAATATTGTGTATATAGCGCAAGTAAAATACTGTTAAAACAACGTTAATGTAAAAATGAGTTGTTGCTATGCAAAATTTAGTACCATAGCAACCAAGTTAAAACATACATAAAATCTGAACGGGGATTTAAGGGGACGAGCAATCAATTAAAACTCGATTGAAGCATCATATAGCTCAAATAAATATAAGACAACACATGGCAAATTGTGGTAATTATTAGTTATTGTGCGGCAAAAAATAAGTTTCTTAAGAAATTTTTTTTTTTAATCTGTGATTTTCAAAGTATAACTGAGATAACATGCTATGACAAATTTATTTCACACATAGGTTTTTCTTATCTCTAAATACTCTAGAATAACATGTACTAATTTTTTGTTTCAAAAACGTAGATGTAATTGAAATATAACACAACGTTGATGTCACCGTTAATTACTTATTTATAATTTTTTATTTTTTTATTTTATCTCAATATTCAAATGCTTAGAGTCCTGGTAACTAAGGGATTTAATATAAATAAATTATCAATAGATTTCTCCTAATATATATAGATACTAAAATTAAATAGGTTTTCAAGATTAGACAACTAAAATTTTTCCCATTTTGTCCACCTACTGGCCCACTGTGCGCCGAGCGCAAAAAAGAGTTAATGGTCGCAATTGCGGCAGAAGAGAATGCGACCTTCACTGAATAGCTCGATGAGGATGTAATTGAAATGACCTTCATATTTCAAATGATGCGACAGACGATTCGGACCGTCCTATTTTAATCATAACATTTGACGATCATTTAAAAAATCCTTTGTTGAACAAAGAGTTTGGCAAGTTCACTTTGATTAAATTAACTAAGACGAATATTTTAGTTTTTATTGATGCACATTTATCATTTAGTTTTAAAAAATCTACCCTAAAAGTTTTTTTAAACATTTTCTTTAATACGAACACAACTTGACTCGGCACATAAAAATCTTTTTAAGTTTATCTTATTAATACTTAAAAATTTTTTTAAAGTTATTATTAAATTTATTATTATTATTATTAAAGATTCATTTTAAAAACACTGGAACCAATATTTAACTAGAATCAAAATTATAACGCATTCTGGATTTTGTAGAGAAACTTAAAAACAATTGTTTTTGTTCTTATAAGTGAAATTATGTTAATTAAGCTAAAAATAACACTGTCTGAATATTTCTTTCACCCTATTTTTCAGAGTAATAATATTCTATTTCTTTCACATAATTTATATCTTATAAATAAAATACATTAAAATATTTAAATTTTTTAAAAATAAAGTGTAATAAATTAATTATTCACATTAATATACATCAAAAAGTCTTTAATAGAAGAATTAAAAAGAAATCTTCATAACTACTTTCAAGCATCGTATTCTAAAGCTTGTGGATCAACACCAAATAATGGATTTACATAAGCAAGAGCAAGGTCATCTTTATCACTGAAAAAAAAATTTAAAAGGTTTTATGTATTTTATGTAAAAATAAATTTATCGAGGCAGTAAATATCGCCACGCAAACTTTAAACGTTTCGCAAAAGTGGTTAGTTATTAGAACAACATCATATTTAAATTATTTTAATCACTAATTATGCATTTTTAAATTAATTTAAATTAATTATTTAACTACAGTCCTTAAGTTTGCATTGTTTCGTGTGGTTTTTTTTGTAATTCATTTTTTAACGCCACTTGAGCAAGTTAAAAAGAAAATGCGGCGGAATTTACTAGCAAATCTAAAAAATAGCTTTATTTTTAATTATTTCGATTATCTAAAACGTTCATATAAAAAGTAGCTTTATTTTTAATTAAAATTAATCTCCAAACAAGAAAAAAGTATCGATATGCTATTTATTTAAATGAATTGCATCCATATGTATCCATATTGTATCCATAAGTATCCATATGCTATTTATTTAAATGAATAGCACATGGATAGATAATGGATGGTAAGTTTTTGTTTACTGTAATTTAAGGAACATTTTAATACCCTTTTTTATTTTAATAAAAGAACATTCTTTGAATTATTTTAAAATGATTTTACTGAAATAAATAATATGAAAATATTATTTATTTTTATTTACCTGTCAATTTGTTTAAAATGATTTTGAAGTTCGAAATCACATTTCTTCTTCGGACAACTATTTTTCATCGAGGAAACAGCATCATTGTAAGAAAACTTCTTGTATGAATTTTCAGCAACATCTTTATTTCTTGAGAAATATTTTTTATTACAAATAATTTTATATAAGCGATTTAAAAATATATATTGATTAATAACAATTTATAATGTAAGAAATAATTATTTAAAATTGAAATTTAAAAATTAGTTAAACTTATAAAAATCTTAAAATGATTTATTATATAAACACTATAATTAAAACAAATATTATTATTACTTATATGCTATTTATTTATATAATTATGAAAAATTATAAATTATATATACTATTAATAATAAACAAACTTTTCCAAATTTTAAATGAGAAAGAAAAAGTTGAAGCTATATTTTTCAGCCTGATATCCTTTCTAGCGTTAACCTGTTTTGCAGATTGGGACTAGGTATTTTTATTGTAACACTAAGAAAAATTACCATCCAAGGTTTACAAGGCACCACCAGCTCATATGAAAATGGTTGCACTCAATTACTTGTTGCCAGTAGCAGGGCGACTTGATCTGACCTGAATATGACTATATATTTTTACCAAAATAAATAAACGAACGCTATAGAGTGTAGGTAACACTGTAGGTATCTCTGAGAAAGCCGTTTCTAAACAAACCAAGTCTAGAAAGTTGCTCACATGTTTTGATGATTTTAACAACCATTTTTTTTACTGTTGACAGTACTTTTTCTATGGCAAGTAGAGAGAACCTTTTATATAAGTAACCTTGTAATCAACATAAACATCTCCTATTATGAGAAAAGAATTCTAAATTTTTTTCTACATTAAATGGAGTAGACAAATGATCTGTTAGAAGATTCATCCATGAATTTAAATCATAAATGTTACAATTATGAATGTGATAAATTTCTTCGATAATGAGTATCTTTGAAGTATACAAAATTTTTAAACATTATCTACACCTTACAAAATTTATTGCAGGACCAAAAACTAAAGCATTAATGGTAGTTATTATTTATTAGAAAAATAAAATTAAAAACTTTGCAAACAGTTTAAGATTTTCCAAAAGTTATTAAATTAATAAACTTCGGTTTCTAATAAAAAAATTAATTTTTAATATCAGAAGACAAAGTACAAATAAATAAGTGATACACTGATTGCAAATTGTTATAATTTTTAACCGCCAGAAAATTACATCTGTTATAATTTTTAACCGCCAGAAAATTTATTTAAATAAAATCTTGTGTCATCACATCTAGGATGTGATGACACAAGATTTTATTTAAATAAATTTTCTTTCTTTCACTAATGACAAAAACTTTAAGAAAAAATTAAGAATTTTTAAATTTTTACGATTTTCTTTAAACAATGAATTAAAACCTTATGACTTTACAACTTGTCAATGTATAATACACTACACTGCAACCACTCATAATAAGTGACCGATAAAAACGAGACTTATTGCTAACCCGCCCCGGCAATATTATAAGATTTAGCAGGGGTTAATAGCCGGGGCTAGAAAAGAACTTATAATACTTTTTGCATTATAATTTTAAATATATATTTATATATTTTTAAACTCTAATTTACTTTCAACAAGATTGCAAGCAAACACTGATCTTTTTACTATGTCATTACAAACAAACAATAAGTTATGAGTTACTTTAAAATAGAGGACAGGTTAAAATACTAGAAAACGGTCAACTGAAGACTTTAAAAGTTGCAGTATGTATTAAAAATGAAAATACAAAGATTAGGAAGAAGTTAAAAGACTTTTTTGATGTGCAAGGACAAAAAACTAAATAAATGTTTTTATAACATAAAGGGACAGATACAGTAAAAGGATGCAACTTGTTGAATAAGAAGCCAAGTAAGAATGAGTTTTGGTTTATCATAATAGTGATGATAACTTGTTTGAACATTAACCATGATAGCATTTGTAGAAAAAAGAAAGAAATGCAACATTACAACAATGGGAGAGTGGTTCAAGCTTCACAGATAAAGCAGGTCTAACTACATTTACAATGTGCTATTAGGCTTTGTCTGAGAGTAAGAGGGTTGTTATTCGTTAATATAGGAATGCTAACAATATTGTGATATATTTTTGCAGTAAATAAATGAGTTTTGTTGCCTTACAAAATTTAAAATCACAAGCCACTGCAAGCCTTAGGCTGTTACAGAAGAGAGATCAGATTAAAAAGTGGCGCTTATTATAAGCAATCAAAAAGTGAAGATTTTTTTGTCAAGACAAGGGTATAAAGTTGAGTTCTTAGCTAATAGATGTACTTGAGATGTAAAATTTTCATGAAGATTGTTATCGTAGATAAGAAACATTACAGGAGCAAAGATAGAACTTGTGGTATCCTTAAAGTTACTTAAAATAACTTTAAGGATACCACAGTTAAAAAATAATAATTTATATAAAGAAACTAATAACAGAGTGAAGAACAATTGTAGGATAATTGGAAAGGTCAAAGTGTTTTCGAGAGTTTTGAAAAATTGGAACCACTTATTTAGCACCTTTTAAAAGTTTAGCAAATATTAAAGAGAATTCTGGAAAACACTTTTTTAAGAATATCATGGAAACCTTGTCTGGAGCACAAACTGTAGAAGTGTTTAATTGAGAATTAACTTTAGCATTAGAACCCATAGTGATTTTAATGTTTAACAATGGATTAATCTGTCCAACTGGCAGGAGGAGTGTGACCATTAGATTCAAGAGTTGAATTAAAGTAAGATTTTTTTGCAAAAAACTTTGCCTTATTCTTGAGAGAAGTAAAAAGTCAGACCCATGAATTAGAGATTACATGTTAGACTTACTTTAGTTAATGACACTGTTGAAGACCAACAGTCTCTACCAAAAGTCTCTAGATCCTAACATCTGAGATAAGATACAAGATTTAGTAAACTTAGAGTAACAGAGATTAACATCAGACAGGACTTTTTTATATTGGCTTCTTGCAATAATAAAAGGACATTTGTTTATAAGAGACATGTTCTTGTAAAAAATAATTACTGTTTAATAAAGCAACTGCTCAAGATGGTAAAAAATGCAGAGTAGAATGAGGCTTGACTTAATATTGAAGAGAAGGAATAAAAGCTTCCAAGCTTTTATTCCAGAAGAAATAAAAGCATCCAAGATGTGCTTTATGCATACATATTAGGAGTATAAATATATATTTTTTGCTGTTTATTCAGATGCTAGTAAACAAAATCCTTTCATATTTATACAGACTTTAGTATTTATATGGTGTAGTATATGCCAAAATAGAAGATGATCAGATGTGTGATGTGACTCTAGCATGACAAGAAAAAGAGGCATAGTCTTAGACAGATTAGAAAAAAATCGTCTTATCGGACAATGTTTGTTAGAGAAGATTAAAGTGATTTGGGTATCAGCATTTAGAGAGGCAGAAGTTTCAGGAGAAAATGGCAGTAATAGTAATGGTAGAAGTAAGAAAACTTGATTAGAGTCCCTTATATACTGTATGAATGAGGTTTAGTTAAAGAAAGAAAATGCTCTAGATTGTTTATATTAGAGAAACAGTATAAATGAGGAAAGCTAAAGCCTCATGACGATGATGATGATGATGATGATAATGATCATGATGGTAATGATGATTATGATGATCATGTTGATCATAATAATGTTTATATATGCATATATATACAAAATATAACATGAATTTTGAATAAAAAAAATATACTTTAGGATGTGTAATTGTTTATGCAGCCCCAGTCACAAAACTGGCCCTGGCTATATTTAATTAAACTCAGCCTTGGCCTGGGTCAAATATCAACACCGGTCATTAAATAACCACTCATGCACTTTTTTGATTAAGTATGCAATAAATAACATTAAATCTAAGAAACAACATAAAAAAAATCAATTTTTATTATTATAGAAAAAGTGAGACATTTTTTTTGCACTTTATTTTTATGTTGAACAACTGCCACCTGTCCTGGTAAATATTTTAAAGTTAAATGTTTCTTTTAAAAAAACATTATTTAGAAAGAAGAAGAAAACATTTAAAAACATTTTTGCATATTATAAATTAAGAAGAATAAGAAAAGGTTGTTTTATAAAAATGTTATTTTTAAAATAATTGTTTGCAAAGAACAACTAATTTCATATTAATTGAAAATCATTTCTATTTAAAAATGTTCTAGTTATTATATCATTTGCGAACAATATTAAAATACTTTATTGATTTAATAAAACTAAAGTCATAAAAAATTGAAATTAAAACAACTATTAAATAACAAAAATTAAAAAAAAAACTAAAAAAAATAAAAACAGTAACCACCTTAACCTATTAAACACAAAATATCCAAATATAAAGAAAAATGCAAGTGGAACAAATATCAGTGTAATCAAACCAGTGGTAGATTTGAAAAACAACTCTTTTGCATACACTTCACAGTTTGCACCGGACCAGCCTTTAAAACAATGTTTTTGACCATTGGCGTTATTACAATAAAAACTTTTGCTATTATTATTACAATAGGTTGTACAATTTTCTCCGTAGTAATGGGAAAAACATATTTTTCTCCCAGTAACATTATCACATAAAAAATTTCCAGTAAAATTATTCAATCCAATAAATGCATTGCAGTAAACTGAGCAGTTTTCTCCATAATAATCATTAAAACACAATTTATCACCAGTTATTTCATTACAAATATAATTAGAAGTTTCCTTGTTAGTGGAACAGAATGTTGAACAGTTTTTACCATAATAGTCAGGAAGACATTCTTTTTCTCCTGTAGAATTGTTACAAATATAATTTGCAGTGTTGTTATTTGTGTTACAATAAACAGAACAGTTTTCTCCATAATAATCATTAAAACACAATTTTTCACCAGTTATTTCATTACAAATATAATTAGAAGTTTCCTTGTTAGTGGAACAGAATGTTGAACAGTTTTTACCATAATAGTCAGGAAGACATTCTTTTTCTCCTGTTGAATTGTTACAAATATAATTTGCAGTGTTGTTATTTGTGTTGCAGTAAACAGAACAGTTTACTCCATAATAATCATTAAAACACAATTTTTCACCTGTTATTTCATTACAAATATAATTAGAAGTTTCCTTGTTAGTGGAACAGAATGTTGAACAGTTTTTACCATAATAGTCAGGAAGACATTCTTTTTCTCCTGTAGAATTGTTACAAATATAATTTGCAGTGTTGTTATTTGTGTTGCAGTAAACAGAACAGTTTTCTCCATAATAATCATTAAAACACAACTTTTCACCAGTTATTTCATTACAAGTATAATTAGAAGTTTCCTTGTTAGTGGAACAGAATGTTGAACAGTTTTTACCATAATAGTCAGGAAGACATTCTCTTTCTCCTGTAGAATTATTACAAATATAATTTACGGTGTTATTATTTGTGTTGCAGTAAACAGAACAGTTTTCTCCATAATAATCATTAAAACACAATTTTTCACCAGTTATTTTATTACAAGTATAATTAAAAGTTTCCTTGTTAGTGGAACAGAATGTTGAACAGTTTTTACCATAATAGTCAGGAAGACATTCTTTTTCTCCAGTAGAATTGTTACAAATATAATTTGCAGTGTTGTTATTTGTGTTGCAGTAAACAGAACAGTTTTCTCCATAATAATCATTAAAACACAACTTTTCACCAGTTATTTCATTACAAGTATAATTAGAAGTTTCCTTATTAGTGGAACAGAATGTTGAACAGTTTTTACCATAATAGTCAGGAAGACATTCCTTTTCTCCTGTAGAATTGTTACAAATATAATTTGCAGTGTTGTTATTTGTGTTGCAGTAAACAGAACAGTTTTCTCCATAATAATCATTAAAACACAACTTTTCACCAGTTATTTCATTACAAGTATAATTAGAAGTTTCCTTGTTAGTGGAACAGAATGTTGAACAGTTTTTACCATAATAGTCAGGAAGACATTCTTTTTCTCCTGTAGAATTGTTACAAATATAATTTGCAGTGTTGTTATTTGTGTTGCAGTAAACAGAACAGTTTTCTCCATAATAATCATTAAAACACAATTTTTCACCAGTTATTTCATTACAAGTATAATTAGAAGTTTCCTTGTTAGTGGAACAGAATGTTGAACAGTTTTTACCATAATAGTCAGGAAGACATTCTCTTTCTCCTGTAGAATTATTACAAATATAATTTACGGTGTTATTATTTGTGTTGCAGTAAACAGAACAGTTTTCTCCATAATAATCATTAAAACACAATTTTTTACCAGTTATTTCATTACAAATATAATTAAAAGTTTCCTTGTTAGTGGAACAGAATGTTGAACAGTTTTTACCATAATAGTTAGGAAGACATTCTTTTTCTCCTGTAGAATTGTTACAAATAAAATTTGCAGTGTTGTTATTTGTGTTGCAGTAAACAGAACAGTTTTCTCCATAATAATCATTAAAACACAATTTATTGCCAGTTATTTCATTACAAATATAAGTAGAAGTTTCCTTGTTAGTGGAACAGAATGTTGAACAGTTTTTACCATAAAAGTCAGGAAGACATTCTTTTTCTCCTGTAGAATTGTTACAAATATAATTTGCAGTGTTGTTATTTGTGTTGCAGTAAACAGAACAGTTTTCTCCATAATAATCATTAAAACACAATTTTTCACCAGTTATTTCATTACAAATATAATTAGAAGTTTCCTTGTTAGTGGAACAGAATGTTGAACAGTTTTTACCATAATAGTCAGGAAGACATTCTTTTTCTCCTGTTGAATTGTTACAAATATAATTTGCAGTGTTGTTATTTGTGTTGCAGTAAACAGAACAGTTTGCTCCATAATAATCATTAAAACACAATTTATCGCCAGTTATTTCATTACAAATATAATTAGAAGTTTCCTTGTTAGTGGAACAGAATGTTGAACAGTTTTTACCATAATAGTCAGGAAGACATTCTTTTTCTCCTGTTGAATTGTTACAAATATAATTTGCAGTGTTGTTATTTGTGTTGCAGTAAACAGAACAGTTTTCTCCATAATAATCATTAAAACACAATTTTTCACCAGTTATTTCATTACAAATATAATTAGAAGTTTCCTTGTTAGTGGAACAGAATGTTGAACAGTTTTTACCATAATAGTCAGGTAGACATTCTTTTTTTCCTGTTGAATTGTTACAAATATAATTTGCAGTGTTGTTATTTGTGTTGCAGTAAACAGAACAGTTTTCTCCATAATAATCATTAAAACACAACTTTTCACCAGTTATTTCATTACAAATATAATTAGAAGTTTCCTTGTTAGTGGAACAGAATGTTGAACAGTTTTTACCATAATAGTCAGGAAGACATTCTTTTTCTCCTGTTGAATTGTTACAAATATAATTTGCAGTGTTGTTATTTGTGTTGCAGTAAACAGAACAGTTTACTCCATAATAATCATTAAAACACAATTTATCGCCAGTTATTTCATTACAAATATAATTAGAAGTTTCCTTGTTAGTGGAACAGAATGTTGAACAGTTTTTACCATAAAAGTCAGGAAGACATTCTTTTTCTCCTGTAGAATTGTTACAAATATAATTTGCAGTGTTGTTATTTGTGTTGCAGTAAACAGAACAGTTTACTCCATAATAATCATTAAAACACAATTTATCGCCAGTTATTTCATTACAAATATAATTAGAAGTTTCCTTGTTAGTGGAACAGAATGTTGAACAGTTTTTACCATAAAAGTCAGGAAGACATTCTTTTTCTCCTGTAGAATTGTTACAAATATAATTTGCAGTGTTGTTATTTGTGTTGCAGTAAACAGAACAGTTTTCTCCATAATAATCATTAAAACACAATTTTTCACCAGTTATTTCATTACAAATATAATTAGAAGTTTCCTTGTTAGTGGAACAGAATGTTGAACAGTTTTTACCATAATAGTCAGGAAGACATTCTTTTTCTCCTGTTGAATTGTTACAAATATAATTTGCAGTGTTGTTATTTGTGTTGCAGTAAACAGAACAGTTTGCTCCATAATAATCATTAAAACACAATTTATCGCCAGTTATTTCATTACAAATATAATTAGAAGTTTCCTTGTTAGTGGAACAGAATGTTGAACAGTTTTTACCATAATAGTCAGGAAGACATTCTTTTTCTCCTGTTGAATTGTTACAAATATAATTTGCAGTGTTGTTATTTGTGTTGCAGTAAACAGAACAGTTTTCTCCATAATAATCATTAAAACACAATTTTTCACCAGTTATTTCATTACAAATATAATTAGAAGTTTCCTTGTTAGTGGAACAGAATGTTGAACAGTTTTTACCATAATAGTCAGGTAGACATTCTTTTTTTCCTGTTGAATTGTTACAAATATAATTTGCAGTGTTGTTATTTGTGTTGCAGTAAACAGAACAGTTTTCTCCATAATAATCATTAAAACACAACTTTTCACCAGTTATTTCATTACAAATATAATTAGAAGTTTCCTTGTTAGTGGAACAGAATGTTGAACAGTTTTTACCATAATAGTCAGGAAGACATTCTTTTTCTCCTGTTGAATTGTTACAAATATAATTTGCAGTGTTGTTATTTGTGTTGCAGTAAACAGAACAGTTTACTCCATAATAATCATTAAAACACAATTTATCGCCAG
The DNA here is from genome assembly GCF_038396675.1 of Hydra vulgaris. Lineage (NCBI taxonomy): Eukaryota > Metazoa > Cnidaria > Hydrozoa > Anthoathecata > Hydridae > Hydra > Hydra vulgaris. The sequence goes on along the minus strand of NC_088934.1, from coordinate 26,825,102 downwards.
TTATTTCATTACAAATATAATTAGAAGTTTCCTTGTTAGTGGAACAGAATGTTGAACAGTTTTTACCATAAAAGTCAGGAAGACATTCTTTTTCTCCTGTAGAATTGTTACAAATATAATTTGCAGTGTTGTTATTTGTGTTGCAGTAAACAGAACAGTTTACTCCATAATAATCATTAAAACACAATTTATCGCCAGTTATTTCATTACAAATATAATTAGAAGTTTCCTTGTTAGTGGAACAGAATGTTGAACAGTTTTTACCATAAAAGTCAGGAAGACATTCTTTTTCTCCTGTAGAATTGTTACAAATATAATTTGCAGTGTTGTTATTTGTGTTGCAGTAAACAGAACAGTTTTCTCCATAATAATCATTAAAACACAATTTTTCACCAGTTATTTCATTACAAATATAATTAGAATTTCCCTTGTTAGTGGAACAGAATGTTGAACAGTTTTTACCATAAAAGTCAGGAAGACATTCTTTTTCTCCTGTAGAATTGTTACAAATATAATTTGCAGTGTTGTTATTTGTGTTGCAGTAAACAGAACAGTTTTCTCCATAATAATCATTAAAACACAATTTTTCACCAGTTATTTCATTACAAATATAATTAGAAGTTTCCTTGTTAGTGGAACAGAATGTTGAACAGTTTTTACCATAATAGTCAGGTAGACATTCTTTTTTTCCTGTTGAATTGTTACAAATATAATTTGCAGTGTTGTTATTTGTGTTGCAGTAAACAGAACAGTTTTCTCCATAATAATCATTAAAACACAATTTATCGCCAGTTATTTCATTACAAATATAATTAGAAGTTTCCTTGTTAGTGGAACAGAATGTTGAACAGTTTTTACCATAATAGTCAGGAAGACATTCTTTTTCTCCTGTTGAATTGTTACAAATATAATTTGCAGTGTTGTTATTTGTGTTGCAGTAAACAGAACAGTTTATTCCATAATAATCATTAAAACACAATTTTTCACCAGTTATTTCATTACAAATATAATTAGAAGTTTCCTTGTTAGTGGAACAGAATGTTGAACAGTTTTTACCATAATAGTCAGGAAGACATTCTTTTTCTCCTGTTGAATTGTTACAAATATAATTTGCAGTGTTGTTATTTGTGTTGCAGTAAACAGAACAGTTTACTCCATAATAATCATTAAAACACAATTTATCGCCAGTTATTTCATTACAAATATAATTAGAAGTTTCCTTGTTAGTGGAACAGAATGTTGAACAGTTTTTACCATAAAAGTCAGGAAGACATTCTTTTTCTCCTGTAGAATTGTTACAAATATAATTTGCAGTGTTGTTATTTGTGTTGCAGTAAACAGAACAGTTTTCTCCATAATAATCATTAAAACACAATTTTTCACCAGTTATTTCATTACAAATATAATTAGAATTTCCCTTGTTAGTGGAACAGAATGTTGAACAGTTTTTACCATAATAGTCAGGTAGACATTCTTTTTTTCCTGTTGAATTGTTACAAATATAATTTGCAGTGTTGTTATTTGTGTTGCAGTAAACAGAACAGTTTTCTCCATAATAACCATTAAAACACAATTTTTCACCAGTTATTTCATTACAAATATAATTAGAAGTTTCCTTGTTAGTGGAACAGAATGTTGAACAGTTTTTACCATAATAGTCAGGAAGGCATTCTTTTTCTCCTGTTGAATTGTTACAAATATAATTTGCAGTGTTGTTATTTGTGTTGCAGTAAACAGAACAGTTTTCTCCATAATAATCATTAAAACACAATTTTTCACCAGTTATTTCATTACAAATATAATTAAAAGTTTCCTTGTTAGTGGAACAGAATGTTGAACAGTTTTTACCATAATAGTCAGGAAGACATTCTTTTTCTCCTGTTGAATTGTTACAAATATAATTTGCAGTGTTGTTATTTGTGTTGCAGTAAACAGAACAGTTTTCTCCATAATAATCATTAAAACACAATTTTTCACCAGTTATTTCATTACAAATATAATTAGAAGTTTCCTTGTTAGTGGAACAGAATGTTGAACAGTTTTTACCATAATAGTCAGGAAGACATTCTTTTTCTCCTGTTGAATTGTTACAAATATAATTTGCAGTGTTGTTATTTGTGTTGCAGTAAACAGAACAGTTTTCTCCATAATAATCATTAAAACACAACTTTTCACCAGTTATTTTATTACAAGTATAATTAGAAGTTTCCTTGTTAGTGGAACAGAATGTTGAACAGTTTTTACCATAATAGTCAGGAAGACATTCTTTTTCTCCTGTTGAATTGTTACAAATATAATTTGCAGTGTTGTTATTTGTGTTGCAGTAAACAGAACAGTTTTCTCCATAATAATCATTAAAACACAATTTTTCACCAGTTATTTCATTACAAGTATAATTAGAAGTTTCCTTGTTAGTGGAACAGAATGTTGAACAGTTTTTACCATAATAGTCAGGAAGACATTCTTTTTCTCCTGTTGAATTGTTACAAATATAATTTGCAGTGTTGTTATTTGTGTTGCAGTAAACAGAACAGTTTTCTCCATAATAATCATTAAAACACAATTTTTCACCAGTTATTTCATTACAAGTATAATTAGAAGTTTCCTTGTTAGTGGAACAGAATGTTGAACAGTTTTTACCATAATAGTCAGGAAGACATTCTTTTTCTCCTGTTGAATTGTTACAAATATATTTTGCAGTGTTGTTATTTGTGTTGCAGTAAACAGAACAGTTTTCTCCATAATAATCATTAAAACACAATTTTTCACCAGTTATTTCATTACAAGTATAATTAGAAGTTTCCTTGTTAGTGGAACAGAATGTTGAACAGTTTTTACCATAATAGTCAGGAAGACATTCTTTTTCTCCTGTAGAATTGTTACAAATATAATTTGCAGTGTTGTTATTTGTGTTACAATAAACAGAACAGTCTTTTCCATAATAATCATTAAAACACATTTTTTTACCAGATATTTTATCACAAATATAGTTAGAAGTTTTATTCTTAGCTGAGCAATAAGTTGAACAGTTTTCACCATAAAAGTCTGAAAAACATTCTTTATAACCAGTTAAATTATTACATTTATAGTTTTTACTTTTATTATAAGTTGTATTATTATTGCAATAAGTGCAGTTTGGTCCATAATAGTTTTTGTAGCACTCTTTTTCTCCTGTTATAGTATTACATGTATACTTTTTATCAAGTGCGTCATCTTCACAAAATTTGCAGTTTTTTCCGAAATAGTTCTTGTTACAGATTATATTTCCATTTGTTTTGTTACAGTAATAATTTGTTGCAGTTACATCACAAAATACTTCACAATTTTTGCCAAAAAAATTAGGTTTACATATTTTTTCACCTGTAACATTATTGCATATATAGTTTATGGCTTTATTGTCGCAGTATTTATCACACTCTTTTCCATAATAATTGGAAAAACATATTTTATCACCAGATTTTTGATCACATTTATATATTTTATTTTTATTTGGTTGACAAAAAACAGTACAATTATTGTTGAACCAGTTCAACTTGCAAACTCTTTCACCTAAATTATTACAAGTAAAGTTTGAACTGCTTTCTACTTCACAATACTTATTGCAATCTTTTCCAAAATAATTTTTTGAACAATACACTCTAATACTGTAATCAATAGTTGATTTAGTCTTTGCATTATGTTTGCCTTTATTATTAGTAATTTTGACTATTGAATGTGACGCATTTATATTCACTATATTAGTAAATTGATCAATTAAATCGTTATTGATTAGATCATTGTCATTCACTTCAATATTTATGAAAATTTTACCCTAAAATAGTATTTTATATTAGTGACATGAAAAGTGAGAATTTATTTTTGTTTTTAATAAATAAACTTACTTTACAAATAAATTACTTTACTTATTGCTAAAATAAGTAAAAACTTGTGACAAGATAAAGAGACATTAATTACTTTTGTCACAACATGTAATATTAACACTAATATTAACACTAATCAATCTTTACTTACTTGATATGTTTCTTTAAATTCTTGAACAAAAAGTTTATTTTCATTTTTTTCTGATGTAAAGTCGATACTATTAGTATTTGTGAATGTTTTATTTGGGTTAAATTCTACACATCCATACTTATCAAGACCAAGGCATATTTTAAACTCTGTGTCACAGTAATTTTGTATTCCAAAATCACAATAATTTCCCTTGTAATCGAAGCCTTCAGGATTTTTAAAACTGTTTAATAGTAGTTCAACAAACACATTTGGTGTAACGTTCTAAAAAAAATTTCAATAACAAACTAAAAATAAAAGCACTATTAAGTTTTATTTATAATAATAAATAATTTCACTACTTCACAAATTTCTAATTATAGTCCACTGGATTAACCCTTTTATGCACCAATTATGATGCAATGTTACAAAAAAAATCTGCTAAAGTTTTTTTATGAGGTTAATATGTAAATATCTAAAAAAAAAGTTTTGAAAAACTGACACATTACATGGTTATTTCAAATTGTTGTTGCTGAACAACACTGCCCATTAACGGAGTATTTATTATCAGTCTTTTATATTATATATAACAAAATACAATTAATATGTGATTAGATACTGGTTAATTATTATGAAGCTGTTATATAATTTAAATATTGAAAATTGAATTTTTTGTTTAAAAAATATAATAAATTTACTTTTTTAGCATATTCGATATCTTGACCTTTGTTTGACCAAAATTTATTATGATTAAATAGCAACTTTTGCTGTTAATGTTTGATTTATATACTCAATTCATATTATAATACAATAGAACAAAAATTATTAAGCATTTGAACATAACATGTTATTATTTACAAGTATTTGGTGAAAAAACTTGATATAGTTATTATGTACTCTCATAAATTATTCAACTTAATGAAATTCATTGAAGTAGTTACGAGTTTTCACCAAACACAGATATACTTTATACTTTGAACATTGCAAAAAGCTATATCCTCTTTCACAATTTCTACAACGGTTTTGCTTGTCTTGAAAGACTGGAAAATGTCCATGCATATCAAACCTTATATCGGGAGCAGGGATATTAATAGTTGGTGGTCTTCTTTTTAATGGAGGTTTTGTGGCATTAATAAATGGTCGACCTCCAGCACATTTAGTTATGTCACTGAGTAATTTTCCAGCTTTAATAAGACTATCCCCAATTTTGGATTGAAATTGCACTAAAGAGAGCTGATTTTTTTTTGCAATATTTTGCTGTTCCATGTGTCGGCGATAAATTAACCAATTGTTACTTATACTTATAGTATAAGTATAAGTAACAATTGGTTAATTTATTGTTATTTATAATTGTTACTTATACTTATAGCATAAGTATAAGTAACAATTGGTTAATTTATTGTTATTTATAATTGTTACTTATACTTATAGTATAAGTATAAGTAACAATTGGTTAATTTACTGTTATTTATAATTGTTACTTATACTTATAGTATAAGTATAAGTAACAATTGGTTAATTTATTGCCGACACATGGAACAGCAAAATATTGCAAAAAAAAATCATGTAGGATTAAACAACGTACAATAAAATACTATATGCATATATTTTACTATTGTATTAGTATAAGTTATACTAATACAATAGTAAAATATATGCATATAGTATTTTATTGTACGTTGTTTAATCCTACATGACTTCAAAAGCATATCACATAAGTCTACACTTCCCATATAACCATTATATATTTCAACAACTTTTGGTCTACTAATTTCAATGAATTTCTTGTTGTTTTTTTTACCACCCGCGAGCATTGTTTCCCATGTCACACGCAACAAAGTTTGAAATTAACTGAACAATGTTATTGTCATACCATTTAACAATGCATACTAGGGTGGAGCGATTTTGAAAATTTTTGAAATTTGATTTGCCTGAGCAGCAAATCAATATCTTTTGGTGAAAAAAGAACCTTACTCTTTTTTTTTTAGTTTAGATGAGTTCTTGAGGTTCCTCTTTGGATTCTAAATTTTTGATGAGTCCTAATATTGTTTAAATTTTTTTTTTCTAAACTATATCAACTTGATACTTAAAAGAAGCAAAATAATATGCTGATTTTGAAAATAATATTTGTTTTTATTAAAAAATTAAAATTAAAAAAGTAGAGTTGTTTTTTTCATTAAAAACCCCCGTCCTCAACAAAACGGGGGTTTTAAGGTATATTTTTGCAAGTATTTTTTTCACTAAAAAATTTTTTTAATAATATTATTATTTATGAAACAAGCATTTTTTTCTGCTTTTTTTGAGTCCAAGGTTGATATGGTTTAGAAAAAAAAAAATTCAAAAATATTAGGACCTGTCAAGAATTTAAATTCCAAAGAGGACCCTCAAGATCTCATCAAAATCAAAAAATATTTTTTTACTTTTATAATTAATAGACATTGATTCGTGTCTCAGTAATATTGGTTTTTAAACTTTTTTTTATTTTTGCTATGAAAATCGCTCCACCCTAATGCATACTCCAGAATTTGCATCAACAACAAAATCAAATTTTCCTTTTCCCTGCTTTTTAAGATCATTATCATTTTTCAGATGATCAATAGCTCCCTTTAATCGATCTTTTCGAATAGCTTGTATTGCCCATAAACTATCATCTTTGAGCTTCAGCATTAAATTTACTGATGAAAAATAGTTATCAAAAAATACTTTGTGATTTAAACCAGGTGGCAAACTTCGAGTTAAACGATACACAACATTTCCACCCATCAAAATGCTAGGAACTTCATCTATTCTAGATTTATTGCGCCACAATTTACTTCAAATCTAGCCTAGACTTTTATCCCCCGTTTATTTGGCTTATTTGGAGAGTACTGTCTTAAGGATGAACAACCTTTAGTTGGTAAAATTTGCTCATCAATAGAATGTCTTTCTTCTTGAGGTATTTTTTTTGCAATTTTGTAAAACAGCGTCAATTATTGGTCGAATTTTAAATAATTTGTCATGTTCAGGATGTTCTTTTGAAAGATAACTACTATTATCATTAAAAAGAAGAAATTTTTTTTATTTCTTCAAACTTTTTTAATGTCATAGCTTCAGCTACACAAGAAATACGAATTATAAGAACCCCAATATATATTTTAATCTCATGATGAGTTACAGCTATAGATTTGCCTTTTTGTTGGACACTAAAAATATTAGTATTAATTACAACTTGTTCTATAATGTTATCATCAAACATTTTTTTGAAATATTGGTTTGGTGTAAGTACAGGATCAGGTGGAGGTGGATATCCCTGTCCAATAAACTTTGTATTTATTTCATGTGGAACTCTTTTACGCCATCTGAATATATGGTTGTTAACATCAAGAGCATTAGTTTCTTCATCTGAACTTTCCACAATTCTTGATTCTGATTCATGCAGAATATCACTTATGTCATTTGCATCAATTTCGCTTTTAGTACTATATTCATCATTGTTACTATTATCAAAATCTCTTATTGGTTGTACTTGAATAGGTATTCTGTGGTTGTTTCTGTTTTGATTACCATAAAATTTTTTAGTTGTTATCATATTTCTATAAATATATTATTTAAAATAATATAACAATATATTATATTGTATCATATATATCATATTGTATATTATATTATAAAATATATTATATTGTATTATACAATATAATGATAATATTAGTATATTAACAAAAAGATATTTATATTAAATATTTAAAAGTAATAAATCATTTGTTAACTACTCTTTGGTGCCTAATAGAAGGGAGGGGAGGGGGGGGGGGTTGGAATAAGCGGGGGAGGGGGGGAGGAGTTAGAAATATCACTAAAACCTAATAAACAGGGGGGCTGGAATAAGCGGGGGGTTTGGAAAATTTCGACTTTTTTAAATACTTAAAGCAATAACTAAGTAATGTTTTTGTTAATTATTAACATATATATTAGTGTCTGAAAACAAGTAAATATATAATAAAGAAGTACTAAAGTCCAAAGAAGAAATATCAACAGAAGTCCAGTTCAAATAAGTTTCTCTCTTTACATATTTTGTAAAATGTCAAATATGTTACCCTCTTCCTCTTGCTCAACATCGGTATTATCATGAGCCTCTTTTATTCGTTTCTTGACGCTTTTTCGAGCCTCGTAAAAAGCTGATTTCATTTTTTTTAGATGTGGCTTGAAAATAATACTAGTTTCATTTTCCTCAAACACCTTCTGCAGTGCATCTAAAAAACGTTGTGTCCTTATTAATCAATGGATCATCTGAAACATTAGTCAGTAATGGAATGGTATTGGAAGGATTGGCTATAGCTTTAACTGCCACAGTTGGTGTTAAATCAGGCTGTGTTTCAGCATTGTTATGTTCGCTATCACTTCCACTTTCATCACTTGTGCCATCAGTTTCATTTCCATTTTCGTCTTCTAATAAGTAACGATCGTCCTCGATATAATCCAACAATTCCAAACCCTCGTGGTTTCTCCGAATACCTTTCGGTGGAGTCAGGTTCTTGATAACCGACTGCAGGTTTACTGACACAGGTGATTCTGTTAGCTTCTTTCGAAATGTCTGCATGTCACTGCCGATCAGTGCAAACAGTTTGTCTGAGACCAGGTGATCTTCCGATCCATCCAATGAACTGGTAACGAACAGTTTTTTGAATGCCTTAGCAAAGTCATCTGGAAAGTCTCTCCAAGCAGACAAAAGCATTTTGACCATATCTTCGCGTTTCGGCGAAGGGACTTTGTTTTTATCCACTTCCAGCATTTTCAACATCAAATCCATTTCTTCGTGTCTGTATAATGCCTTAAGACGGCGATGTTGATCGGTATCATTTGCTTGAATGAAACCAGTGATACCTCCGCCCATCACAACTAGAATGTAGCCGCGTTGATAAAGAGCTTTTCTAACTTCTGGCATTAGGTGGACAGCGTAATCATCCAGGACGTAAATTGCAAAATTCTTTTGTGTGAAGGGATTGAAACGATTCGAGAGATTATTTATCGTTTTGATTATGTACTCTAATCGGTAAGATCCACTTGGGGACCACTGGTAATTGACATCTACCTTTGCTATAACTCCTTTACCTTTGAAGACGAATTCAGGCTGCAATTTAATGTTTGAAACGCTTGAAACCTGAGTGAATACAGTAACGCGCTCCCTGGAAAGATTATGATTTTCCTTAACAAATGTCTCTTCACCTTTAAACGACATTGTCTTCTCCTGTGAACTTTCATTTCTGTGGAGGGGCATTTGGTCCCCATTTATAATAGGAGGATCAACCCCATATTTCTCGATAAAGAACTTTCGAACTGCCCAGACATTTTGGAGATAATCACGAAGTCTTATCAGAAGATCTTCTTTCTTGATTGCATAGCGTTTATTTGGCTTTCTTAAGCTGACTCCGTATTCATTTTCCCAGGATTTATTCCATTTATTACTAAATTTGAGTTTCTCTTGTTCAGGAACTGAGTTTTGAATGAGCCATTCGCCATAAAGTTGATGTGCTTTCAGCTTGAACAAACGTCGCAACAAACGTCCATTCAAGGATTCTCTCACGTCTACGAACCAGCAGAATAATGCTACTCTTACCTCCTTCACTTTACGACCAGCACCAGCTCCTCGCGATTTTTTCGGTGGGCAAGAGGAAGGATCTTGCAAACGCTCTAGGTTGTTGTATGAACGGGATGCAAGTTTAACTGCTTTTACGAATTCAGGGTCGTCACCTTTTGCATCGACCAAATCAGTATAAAAGAATCGGACAGACTTTGCAACATATCCAGTTGTCGGTTTTATTGGCACGTGTCGTTTTCTTTTTGCATCGTATTTCGTCTTTCCTTTGTTTTTTTATCACTTCGGCATCGTACTCTTCTTTGAACTTTTCCACAATTTTTCCAAGCTCCATTTTTTCTACGTTACTATATTGGCTTCTTTCCGTCCTTTTAAAAATTCTTTTCGTAGTCGCCATTTCGTTCTTACACTCTGATATTACAACGTATACAAGTGAATAAGTACTGTAAATGATACGACGTGACGATAGAAAGAAGAAAATTTCTTTTTTAATGAATAATGACGTAACGATAGAAATTAGAAAATAGAATGTTCTTTTTTTTAAAACAAAGTTTTTTGAATGAATGATATTACGTAACGTAAGTAAGTAGTGAAAAAGAAAATTTTTATAAAAAATTGTCTTGTCTTGGATGGAATTTTTTCTAAAATTTATTAGACGGGGGGGGGGGGGTTGGAATACTAATGTCCTGGGTGGAAAATTTTTAAAAAATTATTTAGCGAGGGGAGAGGGGGGAGAAGGGGGGGGGAGGGACGTCTATTAGGCACCAAAGAGTAATTAAATAAAAGTTCTAATATTATTGAAAATGTTTAAATATTAAATGTTATTATGTAACATTCATCAAAACTGATGTTGTTATTGTGTTTATAATTGAAGTTACGTCGAAAAATCGTTATTTAAAATTATTTTTGTTTTATATCATTAACGCGCATTATTGTTTTTGAACAGCACTTATTTAAAGATTGATATTTCCATTCAGAAAAAACAATAAAAAACTAAATTACTTTAGTAAAATAAATCTGGTGTCAAATATCATTTATGAATTTTTTCAGAAGCATAGAATAAATAAAACTCCACATAAATTACATTTGAATCTCTCAAAATTTGCAAGCTACATGCGCCAACAAACTCATCTTTAAAATGACATTTGAATGTATCGAGATAAGAAATCAAATATTTACCGATAAAACCGTTTTTCTAAAAGATGAAATAATTGGATCAGATGTACATAAAAGTCTTTTCGTTACATCTTCAATTGTCTTTATTCTTGAATTTTTATAGGAATGATATTACCTATATTTTCTAAATTCTTTATTTCTAGCTTCTTGAGCTTCTTCACTAAATAGGCCTATTGATAATAGTATTACTTCTACACCGTGAATTAAGATCTTGTGAAGACTCTGAGGCATGTAATACCAATAGTACAAGCATGAACTTTGCGGTCTCCAGACAAAATAAGCGAAACTTACTAGTATCTATTTGAAATCCACTTGATTTGCAAACTAAGATAATGTGCAACTTTACGATTAGTTCTTTGTTTATTCCTGTAATTTCGGCAAATTATTTCGGCAAATTGCCGTCATTTGAATTTCCAGATCCTCCACATTTTGGGTAATCAACAATGAGTCCCATTTTTTGTTGAAATTCTTTTGTATATTTATTTTTTGTTCTTTAACAAAAGCTTTCTCTGTATCTCCTCTTGCTTGCCATTTTTTGATTGGTATCTTATATGAAATATGAATGAGACACTTAAAATATCGTATCCATGAATGAAGTGTAGAAAATCCATATTAGAGCTCATCCAGTGAATAGGGAAGTTTTGTAACTTTGTCAATGTTGTTCATGTCTTTTGGTGAACATCCACTTATAGAGCAACATTGACTAGAGCTTGTTACATTCGATAAAGCAGTATGGACTTTGCCATCTATCATTGTAACTTGAATGATATGTTTGACTGAAATAGACTTGCCATTAGATAACTGAACACAAGTTTCTACAAGATTAAAGATCTCATTTTTTAAAGCAGTTTCTTCAATGAGTAATAAATCATTTGTTTCTTTTTAAAATTTAAATCTTAAAGGTCAGCAATATAAAGTAAAAGAAGGTTTTGGATTTCTCTAATTAACAATTTGAATTTCTCTACCATTAGTTGCAATCTGAGTTGGAACAATACCAGTTAGAAACAATGATTCTTCTTTTTTCAAGTTGCGAAGACTTTCAACAAACATTTTTGTTTATATATACTTTGGCCAGTAGAGTCATCAAAACCTGCTTTTTAATTAAGAGATACCAGGTCACAGTTTTTTACCATAAATAAAATACTGTGAGCATACCACTGCAAAGGTTATGTGACCATACAGCTCAAAGAGTTTGTCAAGTTCAAAATGATATTTTATGTCTCTCAACAATGTCATTGTTCTGATCAAAGGACAACTCAAAGAATGTTAGCAAATGGCGGTATGATATCTCAGTGCTTTGAATAGAAATATTATTATCCTTTAAAGAAATAAAGTAAACATCAAAATATTTCATCTCAAACAAAATTAAAATTATTGTTTCTTTCAGACATATATATGTCTGGATATATATATCTGTACAAAACTATTAGTACATAAACTAATGTAGTAACATTAGATATACTGAAAAGGTTGGAAAAGTTTGAACTTTTTTTTTTTGTGGTAGGAGGGGGAAGGTAGCAACAATCATCATATATAGAACAAAAAAAATTATTTTATTGAAACCGTTCGTAAATAGTAAAAAAAAATTCTATATTTGTATTTACACACTTTGCATATTCGGTTTGTAGTTAAAAAGTTATTACAAAATATTGTAATAATTAATTGAGTTTTATTGAGTAAATATTGAGTTTTAAGAAGTTAATAAAAACGTGTTTTTGCAATAAATACTATGAAACGAGTATGATTTATTTGCAATAACTTAATTTATTGCAAAAAATTGCAAAATATTTATGATGCATGACTATTTACATACATTGACCATTAGTTTTACATAATCAAATGTTTGGAGGATATTGGAGGATGGTTTGGAGGATATTGGAGGATGGTTTGGAAGATATTAGAGGATGGTTTATCTGATACCTAATAATAATAGTTAGTAGCAAAAAAAAATCAAAAACTGTCTGTCACTGATGCATATAAACTAAGGATTACACTAACGTTGAACTGTTTTGAAAAGTCTGAGCGAAAAAAACAATGTAAATTCAAATAATATATTTTAAAATAATACTCAAAAAGCTAAGTTTAAAACAGAAGTAGCGTAAGAAAGTTGATAAAAAAAAATACAAATGAGTGTTTTGAAACACGTGTCAAACTCACGCGTAAATAAGGGGTCGTCCATAAAGTACGTACGCTTTTTTTCGTCCACCTCCCCCCTCCCCACCCCGCATTTTGCAATACGCTTTTTTGAGTACCCTCCATCTCCCTAAAAGTACGTAGCTTTTAGGGAGATGGAGGGTACTCAAAAAAGTGCAATGCAGACAATGATTTTTTGGTATTTTGGCACACTCTGTCCCAAAGTTATACTCAATAAGTTAGTATAAAACACTTTATAAAGGCACATTAAATTTAATTTGTTGTTCTACAACGACCCGCTGCGCGAAAGGGTTAACTAAAAAAATCACCCCAACTTAGAATAAAATACTATAAAGCTAATTAGAGCTATTTTGCACATAAACAACAAAAAAAAGCCCTATCAATCGGAGCATCGGAAAGTGTACTTTCAGGCCGAATTAAAAAGATTTTATGGTCATATTGAAAAATTGTTATATTAAATGAAAAATGGTTATTTTAAAAAAATGGTTATATTAAAAAGGATATTTTGTGGTCAAAATTTTTTTTTCAAAAATATTCTTTTCATATATTGTTGGAAAGATAATTTAATGCTGATTCATATTCATATAAGAATGAAAAATCTAATAAAAATGAAAAATTAACGAGATATGGTTATTATTTAAACTTTTTAGATTCAATGAATTTTACAGTACCCATGAGCATTAAAACATTTGATAATACATTCTAGTTAATCATTCATGTTGAAAAAGGTTTATATTTTTATTAAACGTTTTAGTAAACAATATTAAGTAATAGCTAAAAATAATATGATTGTTTTAGTATTTTGTGTTTATTTAAGGTGTAAAAAGTGTCGTACCTAATTTTTTACAGAAACAGTAATAGACATTATCTAGTAGTTTATTTTAGGGGTCGTCCACAAATTAAGTCACGCAATTTTTGACCATTTTAAATCCCGAATGACGTAATTTATGGACAACCCCTTACTTATTTTGAATTTCTTTTACTCCTAATAGGGTATTGTGGTTTATCCTCTTCCGGCTAATTGCCATATAGAGGCCACATACCAAGTCCCGCGAAGACAAGTTCAGCTCACTAAAGAGCATCATTACTCGCTCCACTGACTAAAAGTAAGCAAGTTTAAGAAGAACGAAGTAAGTTAGAGTGAAAGTCAGAAGAAGTCGAGTTAGAAAGATAGTATAGAGAAGCGGAAAGATTTTGCACTGGATGTTAGAAGTTAAATTAGTTTTACTAATTAATGTATTTGCATAAACGTAATCATCATTGCTGATGACGTTTGTTTATATTTATTATCTTTCACTCCTAATATAAACTTAGATTTTTAGTATTTAATTAAATTCAAATCTTTAATGGTCAATTTATTAATCTAATAATATAATAGTTATAAACGTAGTTTTAGTCATTGTGGTTATAACATCCTTCTTGTAATGATTACTCCAAAGTCATATTGTCGGTAATCTGCATTTTGTAGATGCAAATATAAAGATTTATTTTTAAACGGCTCAAATTGCCGACGAAAATATAAAAAGAAGACCTCTTGATCTATCTATGTCAGAATCATTTTATAAAGTTTGTAATTGGTTTAGAAGGGGACGCAGATAATGAGTTGTGCACATTGAAGGCGCTTCATGTACCAACTTAATGGAAATGGTGAAAACGTATATTCAAAAAAATAGCTTAAAAAGAAATTAAAAGATTATTACGGTAATCTTTATTATGTAAGGTAACCTTATCCGGTTACCTTATTACCGTAACTTTGCTGAGTTAAAAGGTCAAGCAGATGCAGTTTGTTTTAAAGATATAGTATCTTATCTTACTAATAAAATAAAGAAGATAATATCAATAATCAGCTTATGATATAGTAAGAGCAACATCAAAGATTTTTAAATCAGATATTAGGAATATCCCTCATAATATAGATGAATACCCTACTTCAGATGATATAGTTAATTTGCCTTTTCCCTTATTGCTTTTTATTATTATTACCCACGCAATACAATATGGTGTTTGTATGGACAGAAAAATCATAAAATTCGCAGTTTATAGTTTTTTTAATTTCTCATTCAATTCGTGGCTTGCTCTCACATTAATAATAGTTTAGTATCCAAGGAGCAAGAGTCGGTGTCACTTGACTTTTCTGAAGTTAGTTTTTAAAAGGGCCGATATCTTGATTAACCCAAAATATTTCACAGAACCTAAAATTTTACTAAAAACTTTATTAAAACCTAGTCAAATTATTGCACCAAATGATTGATACTATCTCATAAAGTATTATTTGCTAATTGGTTGCCTTTTTAAAAGCTCTAAAGAGGTTCCACTAAACGCAACATTTTGTCTAATTACAAATGAGGAATTTGATAGGTGATGAAAACAAAACAATCTCTAAAGATGTAACATAATGGTCAAAAAACAACATCTCTGTTTTCGATAACACATCAACATAAATTTACTTATGTAGTATATGAGACAGTATTAGATGATATTTTAAAAGAAGAGCTGCTAAACATAAAATAGCTGGTTACCAGTTATTCAAAGAGAACTATATAAAATAAATTAGAGTTAAACCAAATGTTAATTATTGAAAATAAGTAAGACCAAAATCATGTTTGTGAAACATCTAATAACAAGAAAGTGAAAAAATGTTGAAAATTTTAAGCTTAGTTATAATGGAAAAAATGTCTACATTGTATAGACCATTTAATTGAAACTAATTTGACTAAGGAAAATTAAAGTTTGCCAACTTATCTCTTGTTATTAACAAGAGATAAGTTGGAGATAAAAGAGAAGTAAATTAAATCAGAAACTAAAGATCAATATCAAAACAAAAATGGTTTAAAGAACAAAATAAAACACTTGCTGCGCCGAATTTTGGTACAGTTATAAACCATAGAAATAATACTTCTCCGAATTCATTGTTAAAAACGCTTATAAGAAACTGTGATAGTAGTTTACAATCACAAGCTTGTCAGTGGAGAATTGAAAATGAAGATATAAGATATGCTCATGAAAAGCTTAAAGAAAAAGTTAACTGTTATACTAAAAAATGTGATCATGTTATAAATCCTAAACGAATTATTTGTTTACCGGTTTTTGTTTACTGAGTAACTGTTTACGGATTATTTGTTGCTGGTTGTTGATGAGTTGTGTATTAAGATAGCTACAAAATGATCTTTTTCAAAATCTTTCTGTACAAGAAGTACCAATAAAACTTTATGTATGGAAATAGTAGATGGAAGTAGTAGATGCAAAAACTTAAAATCAAGCAGTTAGTTTTACCAATGTCAAGGTTTCAAAACTTTAACAAAAACTAGCGAAATAGATTTTGTTCTATACACAAATGAAGACTTTTTTGTGCAATCAATCAAATTCGAAAATGAAAACTGGTTCAATAAGATTTTATCTTGTTTAAATACATTTTATTTTTAGTTTATGAATAAAAAAATGTTTGAAAGGATGTAAAAGTGTGTAAAAATTATTACAAGAAACTAATATTTTATTCTATTTTTTTTAATATTTTCTTTGTTGGAAAATGCAGAAATAATAAATTTTTATGTTTTACTTAGTTGCTAAAGCATTTAGGATAGTTAGTTACTAAAGTTAGTTACTTAGTTACTAAAACATTTACTTAGTTGATAAAGCATTTACACAACATGAAAAATCCCCATTTCTTTTTTTATTTTTTTGTTTTTTAGTTGAACAACATCGTTCGGTGCGCTTAGTATTATCTTTTTTTCTAATATGGTTTTTTTCTAATATAGCATAGTATTTATTTCCAATATAAATCTAATATAGTGCAAGTTTTACTCCAATAATATAGTTTTCAAAATTTTGAACTTAAAAATTTAAAGGCGAGGAATAAGATACATCCAAGTCGATTAGGACGATCTCAGTTCTTTCAATATTTGACATTTTACTCAACTTATTTTTGTTAATTTCTTCTGCATACATACAAATACCATTATGCAAGTTGTTCTGTTTCTACAAACTTCTCAAGTTCGTTTTCAGTTAAAGTACTTTTTATTGCTTTTTGAAAAATAAGTTGAAACGAGGAAAGATTAATCTCTCCGTTATTAACAAGGATATCTCGCATTATAACTTTAAGTGCACTTTTTGCTAGAATGTGCGTCCAAAGTGACCCTACAATAGCTTTTCATATTTGATCAATAGATCAATAAAGATGATCCAAAAATATGGGTTCTAAGTAACTTAATGACATTTCTTCATTTGCTAATTCCATACCAACTAAAACAAATAAGTATTGGATAATATGCAAGCTTTAAGACCTAAATCAGTAATGTCTCCAATTCCGTTTGGAATTGGTGTTTAATTAAACGAACCTTTTGGTTCTAAGTGGCTAGTTGATCATCCTTTAAGTTTTGAATTCTTTATCACATTGGATGAAATCCTTTGCTTCAAACAATCTACCATTGAGGCAAATGACATCCTTAGTCTACAAAAAAGGCTGCCATCTGCTGTTAAGTGGGTTGCTAATAATGCAAAACACAGTTTTGCCATACTTTTTGGAAAAGGCAATCTGAAGAAGGTAGGTTATCTTACTTGTCTTCTCGATTAGCTAACTCTTATATAGAACGTTGAAGCAAGATAGCACTATTAAAAGCTGAATGAAACAGCATGCCAAATCAATTTTGCGTTCTAAGGCAAAACATATTACGAAAAGAAAAAATAATTAAAGCTTTGACGTGATCTAAAAGAAAAACACAAAAAATATTACAGCGAGCGGGTAATATTAGCGGAAAAATATTACAGCGGATTTGTCACTAAAAAGCTGAAAAAAAAGTTTTTAAATTAAATGAAAAGCATAAATTAAGGCAACTCAAAACTAAGCATAATGCCGATATTTTGACAAATAACAGGGTAATTACTAGTTTAGAGAATGATTTGCTCCAATTTGAGGAGGAAAGAAATGTAATTATGCCAGAAGATGAAAAAAACATTTTTATTACAAATAAGAACCATAGTTTATAAAATGTTGTGGCTTAAGTTAGGTAGTGAAAAAAGTTTTGTTAATAACAACAAATTGTAAATCTAATCCAGCTGCTCTGTTTTGCAAAAGAACAGATTTTATTGGAGTTATCTTGCCCCTAACGTTTTAAAATCAATATATGCTCCATTGCTATCCATTAAAACTCGTTTAAACTTTATTGATAACCAGCTTAAAAAAATTTCTACTTTACTTGTCATAATGCTGTTTTCATTTTCTTTTTGCGCACTTATGTTAGTTTGATTTATTCAGAATTGTCTATTAGTGTAAATAATTGCTAATTTTCTTTATCTTTTCTTTATTTTTTAATCTTTTATTTTTTTACTCATAAATTGGTTTATTTGAAATCAACAAAATTTAATTATAGTTATTTATATTTAGAAGCAGAAAAGAATGAAATAGCTAAATTTTAGGATATCAAATTTGTTTAACCTTGTATAAATATGTTGTTACAAAGTGTATTAAAATGGTCTTTCTGTATTAAGCCAAAAAATAATTGAAGCTTAAAAAAGGTAATGATTTGCTTTGTTTTTTCTAATATTTTATGATAAAAATTTATTTTTTAAATGGTTTTTTACTAATTAAAAGTTGTTTCAATTTTTTGTTTTTTTTAGCTAAAAGAAAGGAAATTCTTGGTAGGATTTTTATTGTTGTAATAAATGCTCGTTGGTATATATATGATAAATTGTAATAAATTGTAAATTGAGTTTAAAAAGAGTAATTTTTTTTAGCATAGACTTGTCTAGGAGTAATTTTTTGGTTTGGCGCCGAAGCCACCCTAGATCTAAATCAAAAAGGGCTTTCCGCATATGGGCCCAGAATAGAAGTAAAGACCTGCTTCATTTTAAATACTAACCTCCAGGTGACAGAAAGGATGACGGAGGATTCAGGGATATAGTTATTAAAAACTATACATATACTTATTAAAAAGCGTATATAGATTCACTTAGTTGAATCTGTATACGCCTATTGATAAATGTATCTATAGTGTGTATGTATATATTTATTATGTTGATATTTATATATAATCTTTTTGTATATTAAGTTTTTGTATATAGTTATGAATTTGATTTTTGAATGAAAAGTTTGTGTTTTATAAAAATACTATTTATTATTACAAGAAGATAATATTTAAATTTTTACCCACCCTACCCGATGTGTGAGAAGTGAAGAACTTCTAAATAATATCCTCTTACACATCTTCACACCGCATGGCATATGCGGTAACACCATGATGAACTTAGCAACTTGAAAACAACAAATAAAATTGTGGATCAGTTGCATTTTTAAGACTATTCAGCTTATGCTGTACATAATCAATTCTTTCTTCTAAGAAAATGTTGTCTGGGAGCAGTTGATATTCCCCAAACTGATCATAAACACAGTTTACATTATCTCCAATTAATGTTTTCAAAGGAGGAGATTTGTTTACAAAGTATAACACTGATTCAAATTTAACAGATTTCTCAATTTGGATAACAGCTGCATGTTCAACAACAGGGTCAGTTAATGGAAAATGTCCTTTTCCATATAGATAGACTGCCTGCATGAACCGAATTGCTCCAGATTCAATTCTTGCCTCCTCACATGGTAGAAAGTCTTTATTTCTCATTGCTGTACGTGTTGCGAATCCAATCATAACTTTTCCTTTGTCAAAAAATAAAGATGGATTAGTGACTTCACGCAGTAATGAAACATACTCTACTAAAATAAACCTCCCCAAGAGACTGTTGTGGTGAAAAGTAAAATCATGGAAAAGGAATTCCATGGTTTTACTTTTCACCGCATGAATTTTAGATTCTTCAGATTGAAGAGTTTTATTTAGAATAGAAAACAATGGTAATGGAATGAAAACAATTGTTTGCTGCTATTTTACTGTCAGGAAACATTTTCCTGATAAGAGGATGTGATGCACTCAAATAACATTTTTTATTTGAGTGCATGTGATGCACTCAAATAACAAATGTTCTAAAATAAAACCAGTAAATAAAACTTCTGCATTTGTAACAGATTTAACTTCAGTGTTTCCACTTGCAAAAAAAGAATTGATTTGTTTAGTTGATGCCTTTTGCTGCCTTCTTATTCTGAGGACCACCTATATGTCGGTAATATCCAATAGCCCTTGGTGGTGGATATTGAAAGAATAGTCACATATCTGATATAAAAAACAACGATCAATTATTCTGTTACCAGCCAAAGTTAATATTAAATTCCAATTAAAAATTTATTGTGACAAGTAAATAAGCAGCTAAACTTAACTTTATTTATTAAAAATTGTAGTAAAATTTTGATTTTTAACATAGCATGACTTATATTGAAATTTCTATATATTGAAAATATTGTTTGACAATAAAACCTTAGCAAAATTGAAATTACATTTTTATACTTACTATGCTTTGAATTCATTATAATTTATAGGCTGAATAAAAGGAAATTGTGTGCTCCAAGCATGTTTAAAAGAACAAGACGAATGTTTTCTTTTCTTTGGTTCATTCGATGCCATTGATATAATAAATTTTCAAATTAGTACAACGATAAACGATAATTTTCATTTACTCGACTAGATTATTTATTTACTAGTCGAGAGGGAAACATTGTAATAGCAGAGCTAATCGAGACGAGTTCCCTTCGTACCGAAGTACTACTCATACGCTGAGTAGGCGGAGCGGGGATTGGTTCAAATCCCGGCTCCGCCTAATCTGCAATCCTGCTGCTGCGGCCAATAATCAATCCGAACTTTTAGCAGCGCTTTAACCAACTGAGCTATCCCGGCTCAACCGAAATCAAAATAAACTTTTATTTTTAAGACTATTAAAAACAAATAAATTAATTATTTAATTATATAGTTAATTTTATAAATAAATAATTTACTGTATTTTCTGTGAATTATTATTTATTATTAACTATTGTAAAATGCCTAGTAAATTTTTTTACCAAATCATTTTTTTTTTCGCAGGTTTTTAACTACCTTTGGTTTTTAAAAGTCACGCGTGAATTTAAAAGTATCCCGCGAATCGCGGGTCACTTGGGAGCAATGTTATTACTATTCATTGTTTTAAAAATGTTTTTTATATAAACTGTGAAACTCATTTCATTTGCTATTTCTATTAATTCTTTATGTTGAAAGCGTTTTCAGGTGAAATAGGTCGTTACTTTTTTGGTTATTACTTTATTTGTTGTATTATATTTTGTCTTGTATATTTATTTATTAAAATTTTAAAAGTAAAAAGATTTATAAAATGTTATAAAAATATTTGTGCATAACTGCCTACCAAAAAAATAAAAAAAGAATTCAGAAATGGAGGGCTAACCTTAGACAACATTGCTAACCATGAGCGAGATCTCGTCTCGTTCTCGTTTCTTGTGAGAAATGGGACTCCTCGTGAGAAACGAGAAATAGAAAATTCTCGCGAGAAGTAGAACGAGACTTAAATATTATATTATTTTCCAAATTGAAAGTTATTATAATTTACAAAATGCTTAAGGTGATTCCTACATAATCAAAAGTCAAAATTTTTTCAAAAATTGATTTTTTGGCAAATTAGATATTCAAATGTAAAATTTAACGTTCTTTCTCGTGGTATATTTTTTTTTTTAAGTTTGTTTATGCTTTTTACAATATTTACTATTTTATACAGGTAGGTATAATTTTATTGCCTAGCAATAGCGGCCATAGCAACCAATTTATTTTTTTAGTTATTATCTTAAATGTACCTTAAAACTCAAACTAGTACATCTCTTTTGCTATTCTAATGTTGCCTTGTACGTCCAAGTTGTTAAATATTTAATGATTATAAATTATACTGTTGCAAAGTGCAAACAGCAGGCAGGCTTTTTTATAATAATTTTTTTACTTTTTACTGTTTTCTAATGTGCTTGTCGAAATTATTTATCATTTTACTTAGATTGTAGTAAAATAATAAAGTTAAAATATGGGAAACCTTCGAAATAACAAAAGAAAGTCATCAAGAAAGGGTGTTGGTGGTCGTGGTTGTAAAAAACCTGTAAATATTGTAAATAATAAATGTGGTATCAATGGCAATAAAAAAAATGTAAATATTGAAAATATCACTAAAAAAAATTTTACCATTAAACCAGCTGAACATTCTGGAAGTAGTGATGATTATTTTTTATTTATAAATTTTAAAATACTTATGGAAATGATAGCAGTAGGAAACAAGTGTCAAGAATGTGGGAAAGCTAATGTCACAATATCTAATAGTTTGGATGATAGACGGGGATTTTCTCATAAAATTGTTTACTTTTGTGGAAAATGTAAAAATAAAAGTCACAAGTATACTTCACCTTTTAGTGCTTCTGAAAAAATGTATGGTTGTAAGCCAAGTGAAATTAATGTTCGATTGGTTATGGCTTTTCGAGAAATTGGTAAAGGGCACGAATCGATTAAAACATTTGCACGATGTATGAATATGCACTTAATATCTAATACTGCTTTTATAAATATTAATAATAAGTTATTTTCTGCATAAGAAAATTCTGCACTAGAAAGTATGCAAAATGCTGCAAATGGAAGAAATTGTCCTAGGTATACATTCTTGCCGTGTATTGATTGATGGAACTTGGCAAAAAAGAGGACACTCCTCGTTGAACGGTGTAGTGACAGCAGTAAGCAAAGGAAAGTGTTTGGATGTTATTATTTTATCAAAACATTGTAGACAGTGTATAATATGGGGTGGAAAAAAAGATACAACAGAATACACAAATTGGAAAGTTGCACAAAATTGTAAAATTAACCATCGAAAGTCATCAGGAGCAATGGAATCCTCAGGTGCTAATGATATATTTCAGCAATCTGTAAGTCAAAATAAACTAGTTTAATATGAGTATCTTGAAGATGGAGACACAGCTTCTTACAAAGAAGTTGTTAACTCTAAACCCTACGAAGCACAGTTTGGTATTACACCTGTTAAACTTGAATGTATTGGACATGTAAACAAACGAATAGGTTCTCGACTTAGGACACTAGTACATGAATATAAAAATACCTCTACACCATTTGGTGGAAAAGGAAAATTGACAAGCAATTTCATAAATTCAATAACAAATTATTATGATCTTGCCATTCGAAGAAGTCTAAATTTAAATTGCACTGACGATGAAAAAATTTACACAATGAAAAAGTGGATAGGTGCTATCCTTCATCATTGTACCAACTTTTCTAACTTAGATAAGCGCCACATATTTTGTCCACCAGGAGAAGAATCGTGGTGTAGTTACAAGAATAAAAAACTAAAAAAACACAAAGAGAGGATTAATTTACCAGAGTGGATGTTTCCTATCTTGTCAAAGATTTTCCAAGACCTTTCAAATGATAACCTTCTTCGCAAGTGCATCCACGGGGAAACTCAAAATGCTAACGAGTCCCTGAATAATATTATCTGGATGAAATGTCCCAAGCAAGTCTTTGTAGAAAGATCAATTCTACAGTTAGGTGTATACAGTGCTATTCTTCAATTTAACGAAGGTCAATTTGGACTTGTTAAAGTGTATGAAAAACTTGGAATACAGACCGGTGTCTGTTTTAATAATATATCTGAAAAAATGAACCGACGCAGCATCCAAAATTTACTTATTAAAACATCAGATAAGACCAAAGCAAAAAGAAAAAAACTAAAAGCCATCAAGAAGGGTTTATTGGATAAAGACTTACATAAAGAGGGAGGAGAAACTTATTTAAAAGGAGGATTTTAGTTTTAAAAACAATTTTTTTTTCTTGTTTTTTGATTTTCTACCATATCGTTTTTCAAGAAAATTGTCTCACGAAAAACATCATAACTTTTAAATTAATAGTGATAACTACTTGAAATTTTCAGGGCTAATTCATCCAGTGTACTGCTAGTGCCTGAGTTTTTTTCAAATAAATTTATTTTTTGTAAGTCGTGGTTAGGGAACTAAGATTGAAGGCCAAGTAGCAGATTTTTTGAAAATACCGTTGTTTTGAAGCATAATTTTTAGTAGAAACAAGATCTTTTAATAAAAAAAACTCACGCACTAGATACAGGTAGTAAGCACAAGTATACCAAGTTTGAAATTAAAATAAGCTTTTACTCATGAGTAATTGTGTTTCTAGTAAACTCTATTTTTTGGGGTTATTTTGACTCTTATAGGCCTATATGTGATCATCAATATATTTTAGGAGTTCGAAAATATATTTTTTTTACACATTCTGTACCTACTTTTGAAAAAATTAATGGTTCATGAATAAAAATAAACTTTTTTTGATTATGTAGGAACCACCTTAATAATTTGTTTTTTTAATTAATTAATATTTTGACTCCGTGATTTTAATAAATCTAACTAAAAATTTACTTTGTTTTTGACAAAAACAAATTAAATTTTTAATTAGATTTTTAATTAGATTTTTCAATTAGATTTTTTTTAAAAATCTAATTAAAAAATTTTAATTAGATTTTAAATATTTTTAATTAGATTTTAAATACAAAAACTTTTTGTATAAAATGGTGCACTTTCGACTTAATTTCATTAGTTTACCAGTGGAATTCAACTTGACACATATTGTTCATATTGAAAAGAAATATTCTTGCCTCATTTTAACGATCAAAAATGTCACCGAGAAAAAACAAAATCTGGAGATATTTTCAAAAAACAAGTGACGGTTTCCATCTTTTGTTTTCAAAAAGTCTTTGAAAACAAAAGATGGAAACACAAGCGGACTTCATCGTCACCTCGAAAAAAAACACAGCCAAGATTACGTTGAGTATTCTGAAAAAACTGACGACTCTCTTCTTCCTCCTCCTAAGAAGAAACAACGAACCATGGTCGAAATGCTTGAAACAAAGTCCAAATATGACAAAGACAATTCCATTCAAAAATAGTTTGACTCTGCAATGCTGGATTACTTTTGCACTGATCTGGCATCCTTTTCAGCAGTCGTAGGAAGAGGTTTCAAGAAATTGTTTGACATTGCAAACCCTAAACTGAGCCTTCATTACAGAACAACATATTCAAGAAAGCTTTCAATTTGGTCAAGAGAAGTTTAAGCTGGAATGAAGAGCATAATAACGGAGAAATCTAAAAAGTGCTGCATTTACTTCTGACCTTTGGACTTCTAGAGCTCAGGACAGCTACATCTCTTGGACTTTTCATGCTATTGACGAAAATTGGAGACTACATCGCTGGACACCCCATGTCCAACAGTTCCCAGGCAGACACACATGTATCTTAATTGAAGGAAAGCTGGATTCTTTCTTGAACGACCAGGCAAAAAACATGAAACTTGCAGTCAAATTGTCAAAGCACCTTGACCAATACTTGTGCAACAATCACATTTTACAATGTACAGTTCAAGACTCATTTGGAATGACTGCTGGAATGGATGATGCGTTGCAAACATGCAAAGATTTGGCTTCTTTAACTCACCAGTCAACAGTTGCAGAGTTGCTTAAATCAGAATCAGACGCTCAAGGAATCAATTTTAGACAGTTACGCCAATCTGTTGACACAAGATGGAATAGTGAACTGGATTGCATGGCTTCTGTCCTACATCTAAAGAGTGCAATTATCAGCTTATGTTCAAATTAATATATTTTTCTTCAAAGACCATCAGTGCATTACAGTGGAAATCAATTGAGGGAGCAGTAGAAATTTTGGCACCACTTAAAGAAGCTACAGAAACGTGGTCGGCTGAGTCTATTCCAACAATTAACACTGTCGCCGATTCTCTTTATTTAATCCATGACAAAATTGATCAATTTATTGAGACGGATGGAAAAAATGGCTACGGTGTCTTGTATGCAAAAAACTTGAAAAGCTGCATTGAGAAAAGATTTCTTCTTTGTCACACTGGAAACAGAAATGAAGGGCTATCCTTAGACAAAATTACTAATACCTCATTTCAATTGCCTATTAAGAAAAGGAAATAACCCAGAAATGGAGGGCTAACCTTAGGCAACACGAAAGTTTACTGATGAATTTTTAGAAAAACGACTTCTTCCATTTATTCACAAGTATCATGGAGACTTTAAGTATTTATTTTGGCCAGATTTAGCAAGTTTTCATTATTCTAAAAATTCTCTAAATTGGATGGACCAATATGTCTATTACGTTGATAAAGAATCCAATCCCCCAAATGTGCCTCAAGCACGACCAATTGAAAATTTTTGGAGAACATTTGGCACAGAAGATTTACGAGGGAGATTGGCAAGCTTCAACAGAGCAAGTTTTGATTGATCGCATTAAACTAAAACTACAAGAAATTGATTTAAACTTTTTACAGTCGCATATGAAAGGCATCAGAGCAAAATTGAGATCAATTGCAGATGGTGGTGTTTTTTCATATAAAAAATAATATATTTTCATTAAAAGATAAAAGCTTTATTTAAAAAAAATATAATAGTAGTTTGTTTTTTTATTTATAAATAAGTTATTGACGTTTTTATTTTGTCCGATAACTTCTGCATCACCCGTTATTATGTCTAATTTATGAACTATATTGCCAAGGCAATATTTTAAACTACTTTATTATTAAATAGATAACTAAAAGCAATACAAAATAGCCTTTGTTAAGGTATTTGTCAGAATATTGTCAAACAAACACATAGTAAATAGATTTCAAAAACGACTAAAAAGTCAATTATCTGAGTCGACTCCTCGTATATGAAATTTTTTTTATGATGCTTTTTAATATTTTATCTGTAATGATTTTAAAAATGTATACGTTTTTGAATTACACAACTGTTTAGAGAGTTTATATATAACCAGAGATATCTATTTCTTTTTTATTCAAGCAGAAAGTTATTTCTACTGGGTAAGATTAAAATATGATATTATTTTTGTAAGTTTGTATATAGAATACGAATGATCTTCGAGGTCTGTCTTTGATTCTTTATATAAAATTTCGTCGGAAAATAAACATCGTAGATGTTCGTCTCCAACGAACAAACAAAGTTTTTAGCCACATTCGTGAAAATTATTATACTTATTATAATTAAGGCGCTGTCAGATTATTTAATCAAGAGTGGTTAAGTAAAGAAGTAAACTACAAATTTTGTCTCCCTACGTATTAAAGTTAAAAAAAATAATACATATAACGTCCATGGGATTACTTTTTACCTCATCGGACCTTCACACAAAAAAAACCAAAAGTAAATTAGCTTATCTTTAACAGGGGATGGGGGCTGTGATATTTTCATTAACGTGAAGTAAAATTTGAAGTAAAAATAATTGATTTCGTTAATGTGAATAAAAACTTAAAATTAGGATATATCTGAAGAACGAAAACTGAAATAGAATTGAATATAAGCATCAAAAAACGAAAATAGGAATAGAATTAAGAATTATTAACGAACGAAAATTATTGAATATGAAAAAAGTTTTGATACAATAATTAGTTTTTTTTTGACAATTAGTTTACAAATTTTACATACTTGGTTTGAAATTGGCGCACATGTTTGACCATAACGATGATATTTGAAATGATTATAGAATGTATTAATGGACCACAAAACTGGTCACGTGCTTGTCATTACGTTAAGTATAAATTCAATGCGTCCAATCTTTTGTTGTAAAATAAAATAAAAATCTATAGATTCTTAAGAGTTGCAAATCAATCAATAACAGAATAATGAGTTTATCAAGGTTGTTGGCTGGTAGGAAGCGTGACAGTCCTGTATGGAAATTCTTCGTTTACGATCAAAAAACTGACAAATCCAAGTGTCTAGTACAGGACATAAATAATGAGGGCGCGTGTGGCGCATTTCTTGCCGGAAAAAATTCCAGTAACTTAGTAGCGCACATTCAGAGAATACATAAAGAGACACACAAATGTTACACGGATGAAAAGAAAAAACGAAATGCAGAAAAAATGTTTTTGAAACGTAAGATTGATGAAATCAATTCTACATCTTTCCGAAATAGTGGAAAGACAAAAACCCAGACAAAAAGAGAGAGAGCTTTGAACACCGAATCACCGCGTGGCCAACGGAATCAAGTGAATATCAAGTGCGTCAGGATAGCGTGATTGAAATGATTGTTAATACCAGCTATCCAATGGTATTGCTAGATCAGCCGTCGTTTCGAAAGATGATAAAAACGCTTGACCCAAAATTTAAATTGCCAGGTAATAATTAACAAAACTAAATTTTTAAATTATTGTTTTAGATTCATTCAATGCTAAACAATTTTTAAATGTTTACCTGTAATTATAGTATCATTAGTGTAACACTATAGTAACTAACTACACAAACTGATGTGCATTAAATTTTAACTGATTTAAATTTTATATTGCAGGGTCTGCAACACTGAACAAGCGGATAAACGAGCGTTTTCTTCGACAATCTGCACAACTGAAAGACTTGATAAATCATGCACGCAAAGTAACAATTTGTCTTGATGGTTGGACGAAGAAGGGTCTCACAGCATCGTTCCTTGGAGTATCTGCTTGTTTCTATGACACCACCATTGATAAAACACGACATGCTTTCCTAAACTTGATGGAACTCCAACATCCCCACACGGGTGAGATGCTTGCCGAATGTTTAAAGAAATGTCTTGACCAGTGGGGTATTAGAGAAAATCAAGTTATGTTGATTGTTTCAGACAACGGGTCTAATATGGTTAAAGCCATCAGGCTCTTACAGGAAGTGCATGCAGCTAAGAAATCTGACGAATCTGAATCTTATGAGTTTGAATCTGACGAGTCTGAACATGAAACTGATGAGGAAGAGATCCAGTCTCAGTCAGAACAAACTGATTTATTCCTACCAGATCATATTCCATATCGTCGAATGCCCTGTATGGCTCACACACTCCAGCTTCTCATAAAACAAGTTTATGAACATTATAGTGCAACCATCTTAGAAACGAGACAAGTTGTATCAAGAATTAGGAAATCGAGTGTGGCAGTTGAGAAACTTATTGACAAGTGTGGGAAGTCTGTGATAACTGACTGCACCTCAAGATGGAACAGTACATATCAGATGATTGACTGGCTGTTGAAAATAAAGACATCGGTGAATGAAGTTCTTACAGAAATTGGTACATATTATTTTATTATTTATGTTATTAGTGTATATAAATTGTTTTCGGAATTTTATTAAATCTACAAAATTGTGTCTTACCTTATTTAAACTAAAAAAACGAAAATGTTAATAAATTGTAAGTTCAGTAGTCATTATCATTAAAAAACAAGACAGGGCATATAGTCTTTAAATTAGGTTTACTAATAACACGGAAAGACTTTACCCTGCCTTTTAAATCACATCACAACAGCATGGAAAAAAGAGACGTATATCAATGACAATTATTAGTTATTACAATTGTTATTAGTAAACTTTAATTACAGATAGTTTACTTAAATTTAGGAATCGACACATTCAAAGCAAGTGAATGGGTTCGTCTTCAAAACATTTCTTCACTTTTGGAACCATTTGCAGTACAAACAGATATACTTCAGACCGATGCCCAGTCTCTTTCACAGGTTCTACCATCTATACTCAATTTGGAATGCCATTTACAAGAATATCCTACCAACAAGTCTTTGACAGCGAATCTTCTTGGAGATCTACGTCAACGGTTTCAATCAATTCTGCAGCCGGACTAAGATACGTTTAATCCTCTTCCGTCTGCTGCATGTTTGTTAGATCCAACCATTGCTGTCTTTATACTCACACCGGAAATGGACACCTTGCTCCATGCAGCAAAGATGTATATAATAAAAGTTTGTGGAGTAGAACAAGAATTACAAGCTGTTGCTGAGTCAAATGGATCTGAATGTGAATTTGCTGCCATAAAGCGCTTTAAGTTCTTGTCAAATAAAATGTTTACAAAAAAAGAAAGATTTATAACCAAGACAATATTACTGTTGCAAGTCAGCTGTCAAGGTATTTGGTTGACATAAGCGGTGATGAAGCGCTGCCAAGTAACGGCCTGCTCTTTTGGAAACAAAACAAAAGCAAGTATAGCAAGATTGCAATTTTGGCTGAGGATTTACTGTCGGCCCCAGCATCACAAGCGTTTGTAGAAAGGATTTTTTCACTTTGTGGAATTTTAACTGTTGGTCGCCGCAATCGAATGAAAAAATCATTAGAGATGAGAGTTTTTATGAAACTGAACAAAAACTTGTAATTATAATTCAACCAGATATTTTCTTTCAATTTCAAAAAAAAATCTTATTATAACTCAATTGAATCATTGAATGACTATTTTATGACTATTTGTATGGTTATTTGCAGAGTCTTCTATCAAAAAGTATCAGAAATCTTAGGGAACTTTCCTAATTGATCATTTCATCTTGGGTTCTATGAATAAAACTACTATAAATATTCCAGTCACAACTGATTTACTATTATTAGTCAGGTTTTTTTAGTAGTTGTCGTTTTTCAGGATCTTTAGGCAGTTTATTGAAAAGCTTTTGGGGTTTATTGGCAAAATTTTCACAGGGGAAGCTGAAAAACAAGAATATCTTTATAAAATCAATTTTTTTTTTAAATTATTATTTGTAACAATATTGAAAAAATTTATTTTTTACAAAAAAAAATTTTTATGGGATTTTGTTACCAGGAACAAAGGTGGGGTGTTGTTTTGGCTTCATTGATATTTAAGTTCTAAATATAATTTCAATTTCCAATTTTACTTAGTTCTTGAAGCATTGATATAATTTCTAATTTTAATTTTACTTCTTTTGAATCAGTTCTGATTAAATTAATTTCAGTTTAGTTCTTATGATTTCAATCATTTTAATTCTTATTTCAGTTTCTAAATCAGTTCATATTTTACTTCTATCAAATTTCACAGCAATTAGTAGTCCTAACGACACATTTTTTTGAAATAATTAAAGTGCAATCTTGAAGTGTATGAATTTGGGTAACTTGTACTTGTTGCATTCATTAAAAAAAAAAAATCTTATGGCTCCGTCCGGATCCTTGAAAAAAAAAAAAAATTACCCCACCCTGGGGTAAGTTGGCGCAAACTATAATAAAGATTACAAATGTATTAGTGAGTAAAAATTTATAAAAATTTTTTAATATTTCTATGAGCTAGAAGCAGTTAGTAATTCGAATATGAAGCCAAAACAATACCCCACCTTTGTTCCTGGTAACAAAATCCCATAAAAATTTTTTTTTGTAAAAAATAAATTTTTTCAATATTGTTACAAATAATAATTTAAAAAAAAAATTGATTTTATAAAGATATTCTTGTTTTTCAGCTTCCCCTGTGAAAATTTTGCCAATAAACCCCAAAAGCTTTTCAATAAACTGCCTAAAGATCCTGAAAAACGACAACTACTAAAAAAACCTGACTAATAATAGTAAATCAGTTGTGACTGGAATATTTATAGTAGTTTTATTCATAGAACCCAAGATGTAATGATCAATTAGGAAAGTTCCCTAAGATTTCTGATACTTTTTGATAGAAGACTCTGCAAATAACCATACAAATAGTCATAAAATAGTCATTCAATGATTCAATTGAGTTATAATAAGATTTTTTTTTGAAATTGAAAGAAAATATCTGGTTGAATTATAATTACAAGTTTTTGTTCAGTTTCATAAAAACTCTCATCTCTAATGATTTTTTCATTCGATTGCGGCGACCAACAGTTAAAATTCCACAAAGTGAAAAAATCCTTTCTACAAACGCTTGTGATGCTGGGGCCGACAGTAAATCCTCAGCCAAAATTGCAATCTTGCTATACTTGCTTTTGTTTTGTTTCCAAAAGAGCAGGCCGTTACTTGGCAGCGCTTCATCACCGCTTATGTCAACCAAATACCTTGACAGCTGACTTGCAACAGTAATATTGTCTTGGTTATAAATCTTTCTTTTTTTGTAAACATTTTATTTGACAAGAACTTAAAGCGCTTTATGGCAGCAAATTCACATTCAGATCCATTTGACTCAGCAACAGCTTGTAATTCTTGTTCTACTCCACAAACTTTTATTATATACATCTTTGCTGCATGGAGCAAGGTGTCCATTTCCGGTGTGAGTATAAAGACAGCAATGGTTGGATCTAACAAACATGCAGCAGACGGAAGAGGATTAAACGTATCTTAGTCCGGCTGCAGAATTGATTGAAACCGTTGACGTAGATCTCCAAGAAGATTCGCTGTCAAAGACTTGTTGGTAGGATATTCTTGTAAATGGCATTCCAAATTGAGTATAGATGGTAGAACCTGTGAAAGAGACTGGGCATCGGTCTGAAGTATATCTGTTTGTACTGCAAATGGTTCCAAAAGTGAAGAAATGTTTTGAAGACGAACCCATTCACTTGCTTTGAATGTGTCGATTCCTAAATTTAAGTAAACTATCTGTAATTAAAGTTTACTAATAACAATTGTAATAACTAATAATTGTCATTGATATACGTCTCTTTTTTCCATGCTGTTGTGATGTGATTTAAAAGGCAGGGTAAAGTCTTTCCGTGTTATTAGTAAACCTAATTTAAAGACTATATGCCCTGTCTTGTTTTTTAATGATAATGACTACTGAACTTACAATTTATTAACATTTTCGTTTTTTTAGTTTAAATAAGGTAAGACACAATTTTGTAGATTTAATAAAATTCCGAAAACAATTTATATACACTAATAACATAAATAATAAAATAATATGTACCAATTTCTGTAAGAACTTCATTCACCGATGTCTTTATTTTCAACAGCCAGTCAATCATCTGATATGTACTGTTCCATCTTGAGGTGCAGTCAGTTATCACAGACTTCCCACACTTGTCAATAAGTTTCTCAACTGCCACACTCGATTTCCTAATTCTTGATACAACTTGTCTCGTTTCTAAGATGGTTGCACTATAATGTTCATAAACTTGTTTTATGAGAAGCTGGAGTGTGTGAGCCATACAGGGCATTCGACGATATGGAATATGATCTGGTAGGAATAAATCAGTTTGTTCTGACTGAGACTGGATCTCTTCCTCATCAGTTTCATGTTCAGACTCGTCAGATTCAAACTCATAAGATTCAGATTCGTCAGATTTCTTAGCTGCATGCACTTCCTGTAAGAGCCTGATGGCTTTAACCATATTAGACCCGTTGTCTGAAACAATCAACATAACTTGATTTTCTCTAATACCCCACTGGTCAAGACATTTCTTTAAACATTCGGCAAGCATCTCACCCGTGTGGGGATGTTGGAGTTCCATCAAGTTTAGGAAAGCATGTCGTGTTTTATCAATGGTGGTGTCATAGAAACAAGCAGATACTCCAAGGAACGATGCTGTGAGACCCTTCTTCGTCCAACCATCAAGACAAATTGTTACTTTGCGTGCATGATTTATCAAGTCTTTCAGTTGTGCAGATTGTCGAAGAAAACGCTCGTTTATCCGCTTGTTCAGTGTTGCAGACCCTGCAATATAAAATTTAAATCAGTTAAAATTTAATGCACATCAGTTTGTGTAGTTAGTTACTATAGTGTTACACTAATGATACTATAATTACAGGTAAACATTTAAAAATTGTTTAGCATTGAATGAATCTAAAACAATAATTTAAAAATTTAGTTTTGTTAATTATTACCTGGCAATTTAAATTTTGGGTCAAGCGTTTTTATCATCTTTCGAAACGACGGCTGATCTAGCAATACCATTGGATAGCTGGTATTAACAATCATTTCAATCACGCTATCCTGACGCACTTGATATTCACTTGATTCCGTTGGCCACGCGGTGATTCGGTGTTCAAAGCTCTCTCTCTTTTTGTCTGGGTTTTTGTCTTTCCACTATTTCGGAAAGATGTAGAATTGATTTCATCAATCTTACGTTTCAAAAACATTTTTTCTGCATTTCGTTTTTTCTTTTCATCCGTGTAACATTTGTGTGTCTCTTTATGTATTCTCTGAATGTGCGCTACTAAGTTACTGGAATTTTTTCCGGCAAGAAATGCGCCACACGCGCCCTCATTATTTATGTCCTGTACTAGACACTTGGATTTGTCAGTTTTTTGATCGTAAACGAAGAATTTCCATACAGGACTGTCACGCTTCCTACCAGCCAACAACCTTGATAAACTCATTATTCTGTTATTGATTGATTTGCAACTCTTAAGAATCTATAGATTTTTATTTTATTTTACAACAAAAGATTGGACGCATTGAATTTATACTTAACGTAATGACAAGCACGTGACCAGTTTTGTGGTCCATTAATACATTCTATAATCATTTCAAATATCATCGTTATGGTCAAACATGTGCGCCAATTTCAAACCAAGTATGTAAAATTTGTAAACTAATTGTCAAAAAAAAACTAATTATTGTATCAAAACTTTTTTCATATTCAATAATTTTCGTTCGTTAATAATTCTTAATTCTATTCCTATTTTCGTTTTTTGATGCTTATATTCAATTCTATTTCAGTTTTCGTTCTTCAGATATATCCTAATTTTAAGTTTTTATTCACATTAACGAAATCAATTATTTTTACTTCAAATTTTACTTCACGTTAATGAAAATATCACTGATATATATATATATATATGTATATATATGTATATATATATATACATCTATATATATATACATATATATATATATATTTATATATATATATATATATATATATATATGTGTATATATATATATATATATATATATATATATATATATACATATATATATATATATATATATATATATATATATATATATATATATATATATATGTATATATATATATATATATTTATATATATATATATATATATATATATATATATATATATAAATATATATATATATATATATATATATATATATATATATATATATATATATATATATATATATATATATATATATATATATATATATTATAGGTTATAGCAAGCTTGTTACAACCAAAATTGGTTAAAAAAAGTTTTAGCCAAAATGATAAAAACAATGGCAACTGAATTAGTAAGAATAGCTTGGCAATATTATATTTTTATAAAAATAAAATAGTTAGAATGAAATTTTAAATGTCGAAATGTAAGACAGTTTAGTTGTTTTGTAAGTTGATATGAAAATGGTAGCAATATTGATTTTATAGTAATGGAAATAAATTTGTATTATATGTATAGATTACATAAATAATTGTACCTTTGTTTTTGTATTGTAATTATATCTGGCAAGTTTATTTTCAATGTTTATATTTTCATGTTTCATAAAGTAAAAGAAATGTTTTCCTTCCTGAGTTTTAATACCGAAACTATTAGTTTACAGAAATAGATAAAATAAAAATAAAACAAAGAAAATAAATAAAATAATTTCAGTATATCAATAGTATTAAAAAAAACTGAAATAAAGGTTTTTGCTGTGTTTGACCGGGGTTTCTGTGAATAGATTACGGCTGATATTTGAGCTAATTAGATAATCATATGTCAACTGCAAGGATATGTGAATGGTATAATGGTAGCACATTTTTTACGACGAAGAACAGTTTGTTTTGCATCGTTTTCAATAAAATGTCGTGAATAATTATTAAAAAAAAAATTTTTTAAGTATAGTAATGTGACATAATTTGGAATGAATATACATTTGTCGGAGTTTTCTCATAAACTTTATTTGGTACTTCCGTGGTACTTTTTTATAATTTTTATTTACGTTTTCATTTATCAGTTGATTAATAAATTGATATATATTTTTTTCTATTATAAATTTTTTTCCTTACATGGTAAAGCATTTATGTTATTGATGCAATATTTTTTCAATAATCATTTTATTAAATTGTATATGGTAGCATAAGTTTTTATGTTAAGTCATCAATAACACTGCAGCAACGTTTATAATTCATTTAAGTATAATTAGTTTTTCAAATAATTTATCACAGGGTGTTATACATTTTTTTTTAATTTGCTGTGGAATATATTTATATACAGTTGTTAAATGTAACTCAAATGCAACATGAAATCAAAAAAGAAGTTTTAGTTCACGATCATTGAAAACTTTTTGTTCGTTTGAATAATCATGATTGTAATAGTAAGTGGATATTTATTGTGATTTAAAAATTTAAATTATAGTATTGTAGTCTTGCTATATCATAGTTGTTTATAAGCTATTCAAGCCTAATAATATCAAATATTAACCATAAAATAACATTTTTTAGATCTTCTTTAGAGTCAGCACTTGCAATTACAACTGATGATAGTAAGTTTGCACAGCGTTATAAATTGTATCATATTGAGGCTTCAGTTCTATTC
Source organism: Hydra vulgaris (assembly GCF_038396675.1). Lineage (NCBI taxonomy): Eukaryota > Metazoa > Cnidaria > Hydrozoa > Anthoathecata > Hydridae > Hydra > Hydra vulgaris. The sequence continues at coordinate 26,789,044 of NC_088934.1, read as the reverse complement.
TTCTTCAGTTCTTTATTTTTGTATTTTATTTTTTTAATATGTTATCTTTTAATACAATTTATATACTGTATTGAGTCAGCTTGTTATTTTTACTTGTGTTTTTAGTTGCCGAATGCTTGTTTGTCATGCACAAAATATGGCACTCTGCATGGTATGTTATCAGAATGTTATCAGTAAATATTTCTAATCTATATTTTTGTTGGAAGTATATATACTAGAAATTGTGAAAATATTCAACTTTTTTTTACTTTATAAAACTAGTTTAAAATTGGATGAATGTACAAAAATGCAGAAGAAAAACGATACATATTAAAGAAGAGTATTATCTTGGTGGCGTAATGAGCGATCTACTGAGGCAGAATGAACTATTGTGGAGGAGTTTGAATCAAATCATTGTATAATAATAGTTTTTTGTTGCTTAAAAACATTATGAAATTCAAATCTGTTTTTTAAAGTGATTCATACAAATTATGTCAGAACAAATACTCATGCGCCTAATACAACTTATTGCCTTTACAGCGACTTTAATTTAAAGTAGTACCTTAACTTGTTTGTAATAAATAAAAGTTGCAACACTTAATTTAAGTCTTGAATGAAAAAAAGGTCTAGCGAATCTGCTAAAAAGGAATCTTTAAATAATTATCCATTTAATCGTTCCAATTGGGTTCATTTGAGTTTCAGAGCAAATTAACAGCGATACATTAAGTTTCTCAAGGAAAATATTACAAAAGCGTACAATAAACCCCTCAAAAACTTGAACACTCTATTAGCCTTGAAGCTAAAAATGTAGCAAACATGTTTAGCCTTGGCAATCGAAAAAAAAATTTTCGAAATCCGAAGCTTTCATAACATTACAATACTACAAAGAGTCATTTCAAAACAATTAATGTTGTTGTCTGTTAAACCCCGCAAAATCTGAGCTGGACCACATGAGAAAAAAGTATCTTGATAATATAAATATAGAAATAAAAACTAAATTAAATTTGAATCAGTGGAAAAGCGCCTCCGAAGCAATCCAGAGGTTTAAAAATATACCAGAAAAAATATTGTGATTTTTTCCAGTTAAGTAATTAATTTAGTTAATTTTACCCCACTATTATCAGCAAAGAGAGCATTGAGTTAAAAACCATTTCAGAAAGTCCTTGCAGTTTTTTAAACGATTTGTCGAAAGGAACCTTAGCACACAACTGTTTTGATATCGCAATGGACTGTTTTGATGGTGTGGAGGTTTGTGAACTAGTGGGCCTATATATACTAAACTCTCTATAAACAATGATAAATAAAGATGACATTGGATTATACTGTGACGACGGTCTGATGGTAATTCGTAAACTGGCTCGCAAATTGATCGTTTACAAAAAAATAAATTTGAAGTTTTTAAAACGATTGGTTTTAAAATAGTCATACAAAAAAACCTACTTGCAGTCAACTTCTTAAATGCATCTTTCAAAAAAACTTTACCAACCTTTTAAAAAACTAACTGAAAGGCTACTTTACAATCACGCTGATTCCAATCACCCTCATCAAATCGCTAAACAAATCCCAATCTCCATTAGTGACAAATTATCACAAATTTTTTCAAATGAATACACTTTTAACCTTTCTATATCACAATACGAAGAAGAACGAAGAAGAAACGGCTTCATTGATTTTAATTTAAAATATAACCCTTAAAAAAAGAACAAAACCAAAATACAAAAAATAAAAGTTTGGCTCAACCCCCACACAGTGAAAGCATTTCTACCAATGTTGGATACATTTTTCTAAAGTTAATCGACAAACATTTTTTTATATCTTCCCCTAAAGAAGTAATTCAATCAAACCACAAACACTCCTTCACAAACAAAAAACCGAAAAATTCAACTGCCCTTTCCAAATATATATGGCAACCTCAAAATAACACCCAAATTTACCTGGTCAAGAATTAAAAAAGTTTCCGCTTACAATAACGTCACATAAAATGCTTACTAAAAAACTTTTTATAATTTCATACAAAGATACCCTAGCATTAAACTGTTATTGGAGTGAAACTGCTACCGGAGGAATTTTCTATAGTAAAATGAAAAATAAAAAATGGTATCGAATCAAAACGAGCGTAAACAAATAAGTTGACTTATGTGATAAAAAAGCAATAATATATCTTCGAGATATCCAATGCAAATCCGCGTAACTAGCACTGGATAATACCGTCTAAAAATTTTATGTATATTATTTATAGGCGGTTTTTACTCTATGAGCTTTGTAGCCGTAACAGTACATTTTTTTGAAAATATTAAAATGTAGTCTTAAAGAGTATGAATTTGCGTAAATTATAAAGTTTTTTTCTATTAATTTGGGCAACAGCTTTATCCTAAAATTTAATATTACTTCTAGCTGGTACCAACAGCCATAACAATAGCCCACTTTTTATCTGCCTAAAAAAAACCTAAAAAAAATTTTTATTTTGCCTTTTTTTGTAAGAATAAATTTTTTCAATATTGTTAATAATTAAAAAAAAAATAATAATAATTTTATAAAAATATATATATTTTTCCATAGCAAATGCTATGAGCCAACTTACCCCGTGAAAATTTTGCCAACTTTTTTTCAATGAACAGTCTATAGATCCTGAAAAACGGTAACTTTGAAAAAAAGTCTGACTGGATACAGTAAATCAATTATGACTGGAACTTTTACAATAATTTTTTTTTCATACGACTAACTATTTTCTTTGTAAAGTAAAAAGCAAGCGATGTTTCAAAAGATACGTTTTTGTTCAAAAAACGCATAAATCTCCCATGCGCATGCGCGAATTCTGACAATACTATAGTGAATGATGAAATGGTCAATTAGAAAGGTTCTGTGTAAATTTTGTCACTTTCTGATGAAAGACTCTGAAGATAAACGCAGTTCGTCAACTTACCCCTGCGACCAACTAGCCCCGGTCTCCCCTACACTTATTAAATTTTAAAACAAATGTTGTTATGACATGAAATGAAATACTTTGCAATGACATTGCAAGATGAGGAAATATTTTTTTTAACGGTGAAAAAGTGAAAAATAGATGACGTGGCCGATGACACGGGTTTCGAAGTTATCAAAAGAAAACAAAAATAATATTTTTTAAGTTTTATTAATTTATGTTGCTTGGATTGTTTGTATAGTCTTTATTTTAGTGTGTATTTTTGTGTATTGTTTATAATGTCGTTTGTTTTTGGGCAATTCCACGCTCAAGAGTTATTTTGATAAAATGAATAAATAAATTCAAACAAAAACCAAGTAATCATTGGGTTGCCATATGCTTAACAATTTTAAATTTTGATTAATAATGTTATTTGTGTTATTTTTTTGTTTTAAATTTCAAATTAAAGTCATGCGTCATACTTTCTATATAATATTGGGGTCAATATTAGGGCCTCTGCTTTTCCTTGTATACATCAACGAACTAAACACCTACATTAATAATGTTTTAACATACCATTTTGCCGATGACACTAACCTGTTAATTGTTGAAGATTCGTTTGAAAAACTGCAGTTAAAAACTAATGAGGCCATATTTTCTGTTATTAATTGGCTCAGAGCAAATAAAATTTCACTAAACGCTACAAAAACTAAAATAGTTGTCTTTAAAACCAAAAAACAAAAAAACAAGGAACAATGCATTTTTAACATTAATGGAAAAATATTAACTTCATCAAAAACTGTGAAGTACCTCGGAGTTTGGCTGGATGAGAGTCTTTCTTTTAAGTACCATCAAACTTACTTACAGACTAAGCTAAGCCGATCAGTTGGAATGTTAGCCAAGATCAGACATTTCGTAAATTTTGAAACACTTATGAGTATTTATCATGCCATATTTGGATCGCACTTTAGGTATGCGCGTCAGATTTGGGGTAAAAAAAAAGGTCCGTTAAACCAGCTAGTTTCACTTCAAAACAAAGCCCTTAAAATTATTCACTTTCAAAATTTCCTATTTGACAATGTTTCTCTACTGTATAAATTGTCTAAAATTCTAAGGCTTAACGACAATATTACTTATTTAAATTGTTTACTTGTATGGGATTATCTTCATGATAAGCTTCCAATTTCCTTCAAGAACTTTTTCCTTCAAATATGTAACAAACATTCTCACTTTCTAAAATCCTCTTCATGCAACAATATCTTTGTAGAACATACTAAGACAATAAAATTTGGCAGCGAATCAATTAAACATCAGTGCACCAATGCTTGGAACAATCTCCCTTATTCTTTTAAAACTGAAAACTCAATTTCTCGATATAATTTTCTCAATAAATTAAAAAAACACTATTTGGATAGCTACTAGAATAACAGCATCAATAAAAGCAATATATCACTGTTAATAGTTTTATTTATTTTATCTTTTTTTTTTTTTTTTTTTTTTTTCAAAGAATCTTTACAGCTTTTTTGTCGTCCTTGTACAATGATTGAATGTGTATGTGCGTATGCTTGTGTGGGTATATGTATGCGTGTGTGGGTATATGTATGTGTGCAAATGCGTGTATATGTGTATGCATGTGTATATCATTAGTAATTATACTATTTGTAAACATCCTTGAATTGTAAAATCATGTAATTCAGAATATATTGATTGATTGATATAAATGTTTGCTCAACTACATTTTGAAAAAAGCGTAGAATTGTCCTGATAACTTATTTAAGTATTTAAGATATATAAATAATAAAATAATAATATATAAATAGGTAAAACAATCTTTTTAATAATTTTACGCAGGATAACAACTACTTAATTTAATTTAAGAAACCAGTTTATGAAGGTTAAATATTTGGCTTGAAATATTCAACTAAAAACAACAGGTTTAATGCAATATATTTTTGCGTCCCGTAAGTAACACAGCATATAATCAACTATAATTCCTAAACCTATAATAACTGAACACAATGTACAAGAAACCAAATAAATGATTTTGGGATAATTCATAAATATTTAAACATCTAATCTGTTAAAATAAAAAATATATATCTAAAAATGTGACGTTACAAAAATCAAAATGTCCCGTAAGTAATGGTGGAATTGCACTTTTGTGTAATTTTTATATTGTCGTAAATTTCTATGTTTTGTTTATACTGTTGAGTAATTTTGTGCATCGTTTATATTGACGTGTACATTTGTGTATTGTTTATGTTGACGTGTATTATTTTGTGGTCTTGTTGCTAATTATTTTTATTATTGTTTCATTTTATATTTGTTGCTATTATTCAAATACTTCTTATTTTTTGTCTCATCATAATATTTAAAGATATCCTTTTTTTTTTTATGTTATATCATCCTTCTGATCGTCAAACGTTGTGTTATCTCATTCATTCGTTATCTCTCGTGTCAGTCTATTCCCTTTTTCCCTTTTTTGTGTTAGTTGTCGAGCTTTTTTAAGTCGGGGAACATGGGGTAAGATGACGAATGGGGCAAGATGACAACCTACAGTTATCTCTTAAGAAAAACTAAATATTCATTCAGCGATTGCGGTTCTGTAGTAAACAGACGTGCTTTTGCTACGAAAGAAATAAAATAATAAAATTGATATTGCAAGTTTTATTTATTTATTTATTTTTCAAATCTTGTCAATAATGAGTTCAAAACTTAACACTGAAGTCTCAATAAAATTAGTTCGTGAAATATTTCAAGAAATGTTCCAAAAACAACAAAAATATATTTTAGCGTTAATAAGTGCAAATTTAAAACTGGCTAACGATCGAATTGATGGATTGCTAAAAGAAATTAATACATTAAAGAATTCTTGTGAAGTTTTAAAAAAGGAAAACGAAAACCGAAATACCGATCTTAAAAAAACAAACAAGCAGATGATAAAGTATGAAAAAATACAAAAAGACATTGAAGAAAGTCTAACGTTCTATCAGGATTGCCATGATAAAAAAGTTAGCGATTTGGAAAAAAAATTGATAAATGATAAAAAAGTCAGTGATGTGGAAAAAAAAATATGGTCGAATGCAACCATAGGGGAGAATGAAAAAAATAGATTTAGACAACTAGAAGATCGTCAAAGGAGAAACAATCTTCGAATCGAAGGAGTCAAAGAAAATGATAACGAAAACTGGGATGATACGGAAGTAAAAATAATAAACCTTCTTGAAAATAACCTCAATGTAAAGATGTAATCATAGAAAGAGCGCACAGAACTGGTATTATCGATATTAAAAAGTCTAGAACAATTGTAATTAAGTTACTAAATTATAAAGACAAAGTAAAGATTTTAAAAAACGCCAACAAACTACAAGGTTCTGGAATTTATATTAACGAGGATTTTTCGCTAGAAACTACTATAATAAGAAAGAAACTTCTTGAAGAAAGCAAAACGCATAGGATAAACGGTAAATATTCCGTTGTTATATATGATAAGCTCATTGTTAAAGAATTTAGAAAAAAAAATCATGTTAAATGATTTTTTTTTTTTTAGTTAAATTTATATTGATTTATTTTTTTATTTAAAATGGCTGATAATATTGTTTTATCAAACATAAATTTTAATTCACAGAAAAAGCCAATAATTTTAAACAACTATTCGGATCCCGATTATAATTTTTTTAACGATAGTCAAGTAATTAAAAATACTAGCCCGATATACTATAACCCAAATTCAAAAATTATTGATAAAGGAATGGAAGATAATTCGTTTTCAATGCTTCACATTAATATTAGAAGTATTCAAAAAAATTTTGAGTCATTAAAACAATTTTTACATAAAATTAACATTAGATTTCAGGTAATCTGTCTCAGCGAGACATGGTGTAACGATGTAAGCATTGAAAACAATTCCAATTTTCAATTACCTTATTATAAAGTAATTCATCAAGTTAGAGCATCAAATAAGGAAGGTGGAGGTTTGTGTATATACATAAAAAATTCAATTTTATTCAAAAGGAAACCACAGTTAAGTTGAACCACTAATGATTATGAATCTTTATGTGTTGAAATTATTAATAAAACTTCAAGAAATATCGTCATCCATGCTTTATATAGACCGCCCTCAGGAAGTATTAAGGCATTTGAAAATCACATTAAAAGTATAATTTAAAAAAAATCATCTTTAAATAAATGTGTTTATATTGTTGGTGACATTAATCTTAATATATTAGAATACGACAAAAATAAAAACATTAGGAACTTCTTTAACACAATTTTTCAAAATAGTTATATTCCCCTAATCAATAACAAGTGTAACAAGAAAAAGTGCAACATCTTTAGATCAAATTATTACAAATGATTTCGTAAATATTAAAATAAGGACAGGTATATTTAAATCTGACATTTCTGATCACTTCCCTATTTTTACTCTATCGCAAAAATGCATTGACTATGATGCTCTTAGTGATAGAAAAAAATTAATTACAACACGGTTAGTAAACGACGCTTCCATCAAAAATTTCCATAAACTTCTTACTGGTGTCAACTGGGACACCCTACAACTAAATCTAAATGCCGATAAAGCATATGATATCTTTTTAACTGAATTTCTTAATCTTTATAATAAAGCATTCCCGGAAGTTACTAAAGTTATCAAAACAAAAATACTTTTAAACCCCTGGATCACGAGGGGCATTCTTAAATCCTCAAAAAAAAAACAACGTTCATATAACAAGTTTCTTAAAAAAAAAACTCTTAAAAATGAAACTTAAAAATTACAAAACCTATAAACGGCTATATGAATCAGTTTTAAAACGCTCAAAGAAACATTACTATTCGGAACAATTATTTAAACACAAAAATGATTCGAAAAAAACATGGCAAATTATAAAGGAGGTAATCGGTAAAAAACGTTTATACGGTAATTTACTTCCGAAAAATCTTAAAGTGAATAACAATTTTATTGTAAATAAATCCTTAGTGGCCGAAACACTTAATCAGTTTTTTGTAAATATAGGTCCTATTTTATCATCAAATATAGCAACTTCTAAAATACACTTTAAGTCTTACGTAACCTCAAACAACATTAGTGTTATGTCTAATCCTAAACTTACGGAAAATGAATTATTAGACGCAGTCTCTTTGTTAAAGCCCAAAGAAAGTGTAGGTTTCGATTCTATAAGTAGTAATGTCTTTATTAAATCGATAAAATACATCACAATTCCATTATTACATATTTTTAATTTATCTTTAAAACATGGTGTTTTTCCAGAAAACCTAAAAATTGCAAAAATCATTCCAATTTTAAAATCAGGCGATCCTTCTGAAGTTGCAAATTATCGTCCAATCTCAATTCTTAATTGTTTTTCTAAAATATTAGAGCGAGTTATGTATAATAGGCTTTATTCTTTTTTAAATGTAAATAATATTCTTTACCATAAACAATTTGGATTCAAATCTGGCCATTCCACCGATCATGCAATCATTCACCTTGTTAAGGACATATTTAAATCGTTTGATGAAGGCAAGTATACCCTTGGTCTTTTTATCGATTTAAGTAAAGCTTTCGATACAGTCAATCATTAAATCCTTCTATCGAAACTCAAAAGTTATGGTATAAAAAATACTAACTTGTCCTGGTTCGAGAGTTATTTGACTAATAGGAAGCAGTGTATAGTTTATGATGAAGGAAAAAACTAATTATGAGACATTTACATGTGGTGTTCCTCAAGGATCAATTTTAGGGCCACTTCTATTTCTTGTTTATATAAACGATTTAAATAAATTTTCTAACATTTTAAATACAATTTTATTTGCAAATGATACCAGCTTGTTTTATTCCAATAAAGATATCAATATATTATTCCAAACATTAAACAAAGAACTAGACAAACTAACCCAATGGTTTAAATCAAACAAGTTATCTTTAAATATTACTAAAACAAAATACACTTTATTCCATCGCCTACATAAAAAATCAGATATTCCCTTAGAACTTCCGGACCTTTTTATTGACAATCAATTAATAAAGAGAGAGCAATCAATAAAGTTTTTAGGCGTGTTTCTAGACGAAAATGTAACCTGGAGGGAACATATAGGTGTAGTTGAAGATAAAATATCAAAAAATTTAGGTATAATGTACAAAGCAAAGCAGTTATTACATTGATCTTGTTTAAAAAACATTTACTTTTCTTTTATTGATTGCTACTTAAGTTATGCGAACATTGCTTGGTGTAGCACTAACGCGACGAAAATAAAAAAATTGCTTAGCAAACAAAAACAGGCTATAAGGATAATTTCAAACGTAGATCGCTTCTCACACACACAAACACTATTTAATGAACTCAATATCCTAAATGTATATAAACTAAACCTCCATCAAGTTCTTATTTTCATGTTCAAACTTGATAAAAATATATTACCAATCTTATTTTATTCAATTTTTGAAAAAATAAATCACATATACCCTACTAGATTTTCAAAATACAACTACATTCAATCCAAAACTTATTATTCCGCTACTAAATTCTGTAAACCGAGGACCAAAGTTGTGGAACATAATATTAAATAATGAAATGAAAACTAATTATTCTCTAAACCAATTCAAAACAAAACTTAAGAGCCATTGTCAGAGAAATGTAGGCAAAATAAGCAAATTTTGGAAGTGATGTCTTCAAATTGTACTCATTTTTAGATATTTTGTAAAATAAAATGAAAATTGGCCACTGGTAATTTTTTTTTCAAAAATTTTTATTAATTACGGAGATATTGAGTCCCAAAATTTGGCCCGTTTTGAGAAAATTTTGCGCATGGAGTGCAATTGCTACTTTGAGGAGTAGTTTTAGCAACATGAATATGACAGAAACATTTCTTTTTAATTTTTTTACTAATCTGGGTAGGTTTCTACAGTAAAAGTAAAAATTCAACATGATTACATTTTCAGTTGTCTAGAAATCGTGGTCCGAAACCACAACATTTGAAATTTTACCCTAACTTTGAGCTCTAATATCTCTTAAGGCCAATACTTGCACGTAGTTTTTTTAGGTGTTTTTGAAAGACACTAAAACATACATTGATTTTTTGAAACAAAAACCATGTGCATGCAAGGACCTATGAAGGAGTAACCTGCCAAAAATCACTTTTTGCGTTCAACGCGCTTTGATAGATTACCCATAACAACTGTGGCCTTAGGTCCACCATAAACAGTATAAGTTATTTATTTTCCTTAAATATGCATCTTTCAATATATAAAAAAAAATCCATGTGCTCTGGTGATAAAAAGCCTACAGAATTCCTAGAAGTAGCTTTATTTTGCCAATTTTTTAACTAAAAAAATACCCTAGCAACGGTATAGATATACTTAGCAACGGCTACTTTACAGCCATATCAATTAGTGCTGCTATTAAAAATTTTAATATAATACTTTTTTATAAAGAAACTGTACAAGAGAACTTGAAAAAAATACATATAGCACTTAAAATAAAAACAAATAAAAACTATATATAAATAAATACAATGTTCAACTATATATAAATAAATACAATTGTATATATATATATATATAATATATATATATATATATATATATATATATATATATATATATATATATATATATATATATATATATATATATATATATTTGTGTTTATTTTATATATTAAATAGAACATTTTATTTATTTCATTTGTAGATAGAACGAGATAATACTGCGGGGACGAAATGACTGCCGACTTAGTATGACATTTTTGTTAATGACTACTTGGTACATACCATGGTTTACTTGAATTACATAACATAATTTTTTTTCAGCAGTTTTCAGTAGAAGAATTAAAATTTGTTAGTAAAAACTGAATTATTTTAATATTAGTCAATAAATAATTATCAATAAACAAAATATGTCAGAGAGCAAGAATAAAGTCAGTCCTTATGAGAAATGCATATATTTTAATAAAGAGAAGACTTCTTGTGGTCCCTTTAAGCGTTGGAACAAAGATGGAATCTTTCAAGTTAATGAATTAACTGCTGACATAACTAATCATTTACATGCTTTAAAGGTATGAATAATATTAGAGTATTATTTGCTTTTTTATTAAAAGAAACAGGATTTCTTTCTCCATAGAAGGAAAATCTAACGTTACTGTTTTATAGCTTCTACCGACAAACCAGTGGAATGAAAAAACCTTGATTGAAAGCCGACTACAAGCTTATCTTTCACGCTATGACTCATTATGTGCGTACCATCGTTTTTCTTTTGGTATTGGCTGGAAGCAGCCAAACAGTTGTCAACACCCAAGACATGAATTTCAAATCGGTAAAAAAGCACCAAAAATTAGATCCATCCCTTTGAACACCCTTGCTGCTTATAATGAAAAGAATTTATCACTTCCTGTTGGAGCCGTATTTTGCTTCAGCCACCTAAAAAGTATTTCTACAGGTAACAATATTGACATGTTAGAACCAGCTCCAACACCAATAAAGTCTTGCTTTCCTGCTGATGACATATATGTTCCAGATATAACAATCATTTCAGATGAAACTATCGAAGAATCAAAAAAAACAGCTAGCTATTTGTGTGAAGCATTTAGAGCAAGTCCACTGTCCTTTCAGATAAAGCAAAAGCGAATAGAAGACTTAACCCCAGGAACCAAACAGAAAGTTAAGAAGAAATTTGAAAAATTTAAAATGCAGCTTGAGAAGATATTTGCTGAAGCAATTGCACCAGGTCAATCAGAGGTACTAATTTCTCAAGTGTTACACAATGAGGATGAATATGGTTCAACACAATTGGTTCCAGAAGACCTTGTTGTACCAGTTAAGATGTTTCAAGAAAGCGATTCTGTAGGACAAATTTTTTTGCTTTCAGTTATTAACCATAAAAAGTACACTAAAGAAGCATTAATGAAAATCTTTAATTGCAAAAAACATCAAATTGAAAAGCACGCAAGTTGCAAAAACAAAACAGAGAATTTTCCATACCAAAAAAGGAAAAGGTAAACATATGCCGAATGCCACAGGAAAAAATAGAACATTTTTTAGAATTTATGTTTTGTCGAGGTTTGCTGCAAGATGTAGCTTATGGTGTAAATAAAATAAAGTTTGACAATGGAGAGGAAAAAAAAGTGGCTAATGCCATTTTAATGATGAAGTTTAGCCATACAATCACATTTTATAAAGAAGTTTGCCAAGAAACTAATTATCTCCCTATGTCAGATACTTCTTTATGGAGAATTCTTCGTGGAATAAAACCTTCTCAAAGGAAAGCTTTGGCTGGTCTTGATGATGTCACGGCAGCTGGCATGGATGGGTTTCAAACTTTGATTGCTATTTCTGAAAAGTGGAAGTATAAAAATATTACTAAGTTCCTTGAAAAGGGTAAAAGGTATTTGAAGAGTAATTATCCTTTCAAGTGTAGTGAAAGTTCCACTTTGCATAGTCACTCTACTTCTTTTGCTCTTTCAGATATAGATCCAGACTTGAATCAACCCTTTATAGCTGCTGAAAATGAACAATGTTTTGACTGTGCAAACCTCATTTCAGCAATCAACCAGGTTCGTGAGTTAGTTATAGAAAGTAAAGATGAAGATCTTCTATATGATTTAAATGTGGCTACTGAAGATGTTGAAGCCTATATGAAGCATCAAATACGTGATGCACAACAAAAAATGGCCAAAATAATGGCTTTTGAGCAACTTGATGAGGAAACTGGTTTTTGGCTGAAAGATTTTTGTCAGAAAATTTTGCCAGCTAAATTCCGTGAAAGCCAAAAGGATTATTTCGGAAAGAAAAGAATGACTCTACATGTTGAAATCTTCTTCTTCCATGAAAATGGTCAAATGAAAAAAAAAGTCTATTTTACTGCTGTCTATAGATGTCAGCAAAGCCTTGTTGATGTACTCTGTTTAGCTGATGTTGTTTTAACCAAAGTTCGAAATGATTTTCCTTGTTTAAAAAACCTTTATGCTAAGTCAGATAATGCATCATCTTATCATGGCAACTTCTACTTAGAAGCTCTTTACAAAGTTTGCATTGCAAAACAATTCTTTCTTAAAAGGTTACAATGAGCCGTCACGTGGAAAATATCAATGTGACAGAGAGTCAGCAGGAGCGAAATGTGTTATAAGGAGTTTTATTGATGCTGGAAACAATATGTTGACTGCAGAAGATATTTATGAGGCTCTTCATTATGGCAATGGAATTCAAAATGCTGATGTCGCTGTAATTACAATAGACTCCAAAGCTTCTACTCTATCAGGAACAAATCTGATTCCCAGCATTAATAGCTATCATTCTTTTCAGTTTTTCTCTGATCACATGATAATGTGGAGATACTTCCGAATTGGAAAAGGTAAAAAATGGAACTATACTAATGTGACATTCCATTCTTTAGTTCAAATTGTTAAGCCCTATAGTTCAACTTGCAAAAGTTATACTGCGCCATCAGTTTTCAAAAAAAAACGTATTGATAGAAGTGTTAACACTCTTAAGTTTTGTACACAAATTGGTTGTGCTGAATCATTTTATGATACTGAATTATTAGCAGAGCATATACTTTCAGAAAACCACACTTCTCAATCTGTGGCAAAATCTATGGTAGACAGAGCAAGACTTTCCTATGTCAACAAAATGAACCTAAATTCGAACCTTAATTCTTCTGATCACCTGCTATTATTCCATTCTATCATTAAACAAGGGATTGAAAACTTCACAAGCATCACTGGATGGGCATTACCAAAAAGAAAAAATTTAGATATTCTTCAAAGCAAAAAACATTGCTAATGCAGATGTTTATGGCTGGAGAAGAATGTGGGAAGAAAACGAATCCAGATCAAGTTCACCAACAGCTGAGGACAATGTTAAAGCTATGTGAATATGTGACAACTCAACAAATTCGATCATTATTCTGTAGGCAAGTAAATTAACTTGTATATTTACAAATACCCAAAGTATGTATGCTAAAAAATGTGACTTTTTTCTTTTCTTGGGACTTGAGATAAATATTTCGCAATTTCCTTTATCCTTCAAGTGTAATTTTTTAGATGGAGTAAGCAAAAAAAAACAGGAAGGTTGGCAACCACTTTTTGTGAAGAGGTTAACTTAACTGATGATGTGATTGATGAAACTGTTGATATGAAAGACGCACTTGAAAACGAAGAAGATGATTTAAACAATGATATTCAGTTGATTGCAAAGGAGTTAGCAGCTGATTTTCAAATTGGTGATTGGATTGTTGTTCCATACTTTATGCAATGGTATCCTGCAATAATTAAAAATGTAAGAAGTTTTAACACTATAATATTGTATTTTTGTGTATTGAGATCTATTACAAAATTATTGGTTTATTAACCAAATTAACTAATTTCAAGGAATATTTAGGAAGCAGCAATGATTAGACGTTACTTTACCTCAACCATTAGGTCAATGATGATGATATATATGTTTCTTGTATGGAATATTCTGTTACACCTGGAAAGAACTGCTTCAAGTGGCTAACCAAAGAAAATATTCTCCAATATTTGTCTCTTGATGTTGTTTGTAAGATTGATGCACCAACACCAACTAATGAAAAAGGTGATTATTCACTCTCAAAAGACGATATTGACAACGTGGAGATTCAGATCGGCCATTAATAAATTTGTTATATATTTTTCTTAATTCTTAGAAAACTGTATTTCTGGGGTATTTTTTTAGTTAAAAAATTGGCAAAATAAAGCTACTTCTAGGAATTCTGTAGGCTTTTTATCACCAGAGCACATGGATTTTTTTTTATATATTGAAAGATGCATATTTAAGGAAAATAAATAACTTATACTGTTTATGGTGGACCTAAGGCCACAGTTGTTATGGGTAATCTATCAAAGCGCGTTGAACGCAAAAAGTGATTTTTGGCAGGTTACTCCTTCATAGGTCCTTGCATGCACATGGTTTTTGTTTCAAAAAATCAATGTATGTTTTAGTGTCTTTCAAAAACACCTAAAAAAACTACGTGCAAGTATTGGCCTTAAGAGATATTAGAGCTCAAAGTTAGGGTAAAATTTCAAATGTTGTGGTTTCGGACCACGATTTCTAGACAACTGAAAATGTAATCATGTTGAATTTTTACTTTTACTGTAGAAACCTACCCAGATTAGTAAAAAAATTAAAAAGAAATGTTTCTGTCATATTCATGTTGCTAAAACTACTCCTCAAAGTAGCAATTGCACTCCATGCGCAAAATTTTCTCAAAACGGGCCAAATTTTGGGACTCAATATCTCCGTAATTAATAAAAATTTTTGAAAAAAAAATTACCAGTGGCCAATTTTCATTTTATTTTACAAAATATCTAAAAATGAGTACAATTTGAAGACATCACTTCCAGACTTTGCCTAGATTTCTCAGACAATGGCTCTTAAGCAATTACTTTTGTTAACTGAAAATGAATTAAATTTTTTCTAATAAAACTTCTTTATATTAGAAATCAATAATTAATAGTTAATTAATTACTTTAGATTATTAATACATAATTAATCAATAATTGTACATATATTTTTATCATTTTAAATGATAATCTTCTTTTTGAGAAATTTATTTTTTATTTTTGCGTTATTTATTAATCTTTTACTTTTATTTTATACTGTTTATTTGCTTTTACTTAATTGGCAATGAAAAGTATTACAAATATAATTAAATAAGTTAAACTATAAAATGCTCTACCAATAAAATGTTTTTATATAAAATCATATCTTCTTATTTTTCAAACCAATTCTTAAATGTTATTTTTGTCATTTAATATTTTAATAAATTTTGTTTCTTTTATTTTACAAAGCAATTTTTATATCTTATTTTTTGAAAAACTATAAATTTTAAACGATATGCGATATATTTAAATTTTCTTTTATAATATATATCAGAGATATATACATTGAAACTATATTTTATTGTCAAACTATATTTTGTCTAGTAATGACGCATTTTTTGGGGCTTAATGATAAGACTAAATTTGTCTTCTTCTAGCCCCGGTCATGTAATTATTTTTTTTATAAGTTACGACTGTAAATTTTTTTTTATCGGCAAAGTGTAAATAAATAAAAAAATATAACAGTTGACTTTAGCTGAAAGGGAAGTAGATTAGTTTTACTAGATTTATCAATGGTTTCTTTTTAAATATTATTTTTGTGACGAAAGTTAAGTATTAAAAAGTTTTTCCGACATTGAGAAAAAAACTTTTTATCCTCGTTTTACTTGATTTATTACATCGCTACATCACCAGCTAAAGGTAAGCGAGAAATTTTTATTTAATTTGACAAAACTGGAAGCCATACAAGAAGTATTAGGCTATGATAATTTGATTATGTACTTATTCTGATTCATTTTAAAGATTGTATTAGTCTGGGGCAAGATGACCGGGGCAAGATGTCTTGTCCGTAATCTATATTAAACGGAAGTTTACTTGTACTGTTTGCTATTCTTGTATTGTTCAGTAATTATTTTATTATGAAATACAATATTTGTTTGAAAATAGTTTTATTTTGTTGCGTTGGAGTTTGCTACAAACTGATTGCTAGGTTGTTACTGTTTTTTTTTGCATTGACCGATATAAATATATAATTTATTAGTTTTAAAAGTTACACCTTTATTTGTATAACTTTTTTAATAAAAAAGAATCTGTGATGATGGTTTTTGAGGCGTTTATAGCTTCATAGAGTTTTCTTTTCTTAAAGTTTTAAACTTTGTTAACTCAAATCGTCATCTTGCCCCGTATGCGGGGCAAGATGACGATTTGAGTTAACATCGTTTAATGAGTTTTTCCTTAGCTATTTTCTACTTTTAGAGTGGTTTTTTGATACATCAGTGACGCGGAATGATTTTTTATCACTTTTAAATCAAGTTTTAATTTTTGGGACAGATATTGACTAAGATACAGGCGTTTTTCGAAACGTTCGTCATCTTGCCCCACGTTCCCCTATTATTGTTTTTCTTTTAATTTTGTTTTATTTTGTATAGGTCGCAACCTATATTACTTTTTTTTGCTTTCTTTGTTTATTTTATTAAGGTGTCACTCCAATGACTAGTTTTTAACTATACTAGTGACACCGAACCTAATTTTGTAAAATTGTAAATAACTTTGTAATTTTTTCAATTTTACGGTTAAATAAATAGATAGAAAAAAAAATGTAGTTTGCATTTAATCTTAATGCATGCACTGTTACGAGCATATATGTTGCTTGCAGACATGTTACGAGCATATATTTTTGTTGCATGTGTTTGCTTGCAGTCTTGTTGGAAGCGAAAATGTTTAAAAAAAAAAAAAAGAATGTTAAATACATGCGTATTTGTATAACATTTATGTAAATGGGAAAATATGGGAAAGTCCACAAGCCCCGGACGGCGGGTAGCTCAGGACACTTGATATACAGCTTAAACTAAAGAAGCTATGTGATTTTTAAATACTATAAAAACATTATTTATTTGAAAATATGGCATATGCAAAATATCTATCATAATATGCCGAAGCGATTTGCTGGGAGTGTAAGATATTGTTTGCCACCTCCAGAAGAGCGATGTATCATAATATTTGGTTCACATAATAATATATTTAGTTTTATGTTTAATAAAAACTTTTTATTGATTAAAGATGCAATTTTATTAACAATATTGATTAAAGAAAAAATTCGTTTAATACTTTAATTCACTGGCTTTAAAACAAGTATTTGTTGATGAGGTATGATCTAATGGTATCATCGGACACGTGTTTGAAGGATGGTTCCGAACAACTTAATCCGTTTACATATAAAAAATGAGCAACTTTTTTATATAAATGATAATACATTTATCTAATACACAAAACCATAATGGTGATTCATTTAAATCCAATAAAAAGACGTTAGATTTGAAAAAAGTGCTTTTAAAGTGTTTATATTCATTAGTAAAAAGCTAATGTTTGTATTTCTTAATGATGACGTTGAATTTTTCGTATTGTAGCGTGTTTTAATTTAATTTAAAAATTTACTAAGTTACAAAATATCAAAAACAGCATCGGTCTAATTTCTATAGACCGTCATCAGACGTAAAATACCAATTTAGAAACTGTTATAAAATAAAATATTAAAAACCATAAAGAAGTCATTACAAAGACGACGTCAATAAAAATTGTTTTATGATTTTCTTAAATAGTGCACAGTGTGCCCAGAATCAGATTCTTTGGATCAAAGAATCTTATTCTGAGGTTAAATTTTAAGTGTGTGCACTCTGACCCAGGGAATGGCACAACAGTGAGGGAAGGGGAGGGGCGCAGAGAATCATGCCCCCACTTTTTCTAAATTTTTCAAATAAACTATAAAGTATAAATTAAAGAACATATTTTTTTTAAAAATTTGTCTGCTGCCGCCCTCCGCTGCGATCCCTTTGACCAATAAGTTACTAGCAGGCTATGTTGCTTTGAAGTCAACTGACATGATTCTGGCATGACGTATGACTAATATATGGGTAATTACTAATTTACTCTAATTATGACTAATTTATGGGTAATATAACTTTTGAAAAATGATTTTATATCATATTCTAAATCAAGTATATTTGAGTTCAAAATAGTTTAATATCAAATACAAATATACATAGACATAAGTCTCGAACATTCTCTAATTATCATTTTTTTCTCACTAAGGACATTTTTCACATCATACTCTACATCCTTTTGTGGTATGTCCAAGTTTTCCATATGTTCTACATTGCAAAAGTCTTTTTTTACTGGCTTTTTTATTTTTATTGGTTGTGTTCTTATTATAAGTCTAAAGTAAATGTCATGTGTATTTATTTACAATGACATCTGCCTTGCCTTACAACTTTTTCCTAATTTATAAGCTTTTATCAATAGTGAACCCATGTAGAATACATACTAGGTCATTGACATCACTTCTGGAACAATTGCAATAGTGGCAAAAAGCACCAGAAAAAAGTATGGTTGGTTTTTGGAATAAAAATCTACCATTTTTATTTAAAAACCAACCACACTTACCTCTATTTTTACAAATATTTATAAACCACTTTCTAAAAGAATAGTCTAATTTTTATGTAAAATACTCCTTTACAATCTTTCTAGTTTCTTTTGCTTTGACTAGAGTAACAAGCCTGCTAAATTAATGTAATTAATGGGATTGGATTAGTCCAGATTACTTGGTTTTTTGAATCTTTAAATTTAAGGAGACACCAAAAGGAACAAATATAGTTCTTTCCCTTTAAGTCTATAGTTTGAGGATCAGAAAAGTAATGGCAATAGTTGGGATTTCCAGAACCATGAAGTCCTAATCTACCCTCTACATGTACAGAATGTAAATGTAGAGAGTAAATTTGGAATTTTAATTTGAAAAAACCTGGATATGTCAAGTAGCGACTCGACAGTATCTTTGATAACTGTGTTCATGGAGGATGAAGTCTTCATGAAGTGATTTCCGTTCTCTTTTAGCCTGTGCAGCTCCCTCATCTTTTATATTAATCATAGATAATGATGTTGATGATTATGCTGCAGGTGGATTCCCAGACAGTTTTATCCCAATTTCCTTTCTTCGAGTTTCCAATTTGACCATAAGTTTCTAATTCGACTACTATTTTTTTTTTTTTTTTTTATCCAATGAACTTAATTCTCTGTTCAAATTTATTAAAAATTCTTCAAATTCTTCTTTTTTTATCAATAACATTTTGACACAAGATATCAAAGGTATTATTGGATTGTCTGTAAAAAGTGGTTTCGTAATCACGGAACCTCGAATATCAACACGCACGAACAATCTAAGTTTAAATTTAAATTACTCAATTTCCGGTGATAACCGGACTGTGAAATTTTTATACATAAAAATAAAAAGTCTATATTATAATGAAACAATTGAGTTTGTTTGCGGCCTCCTGCGGCCTTATTTTTCCTATCACTCTGCTTTTAATTAAAGAAATATATTTTCACATAACTTAGAATTTTTTTAGGTCAAAACAAACCTACACAAATTATATGTTTAAACTTCAATTTTTATTTTAACTTAAATAACTCACAAACTCAATATCATTTCCAGATCAGAGCAGAAAAAATGTTTTAAATTCACGGAGTTGTTTTTATTGTATAGCACTTCTAAGTTGTTGTTAAAAAACAGTATCGATACAATTTTAAGATAAATATTTTGCTTCACTTTTTTCTTCAACTTCAAACAGCTATAAAAATAAAAAAATTTGAACTTATTAAATTAAAACTATTTAAAGTTAACAAATAAAATGTTCAAAAAATGAATTTTTTCATGCTCTGGTCACATTGTGTAGTGGTCTTCTATTTGAAGCAACTTTTACCCCGCTATCCCTGTTCAGTAATACCGGGGTTTGTTTGCGCGTAACTAATTTCAAGCGATTCCGTTATTTTCCTTTTATGATAATGGTCATTTATAGATAACGTTTTTGTGTACACCCATTCGAATCAACCCCCCCCCCCCTCAACTTAATATTCCGCCCTCCCCACTTTTTTTAATTTTTAGGTTGTACTTTTTTAATTTTTAGATTCTAGAAATTATTTGAAGAATATTTTTATGGTGAAAAAAATGTGTAGTATGTTAATTTACCCTATTTTTTTATCCATTAAAGTGTAATTATATTGGATTTGTGTATTGATAAGTAAATTCTTACAAGAAAAAACTAAAACTTTAAAAATTAACATTTATTCAGAAAAAAACTATTCATCTCCTCTGAGGAGATCCTGTACGTCAAGATCTAAGTTAGGACTAGCAATTGTCTTGAGGTTTTTGAAAGCAATGGAAGAGATCACAGAATCGTTCCTTATAAGTAGATAATGGAATTGTTTTTGCATCACAATAATTCTAGATATTTTGCATGTGTAATTAAGTCTTGTATTTCTTATGGTCCTATTTTGTGCTTCCTGAGCCACCCCAGAATAGATCTCAATAGGAAGATCCAAATGCTCAGCTATTTGAAACCCATGCTCCAGAACCTTTTAAAGTTTGAGTCGCATAATGTACCTTGGATAGGCTTTCACTTTCAGCGCTGAAGTTTCAAAGCAGTATGCTTTAAAAGCATCCAAATTTAGGTGGAATCCACTGCAAACTGCATTCGATATATTTCTGAGTCTTACAATAATGTCCAAGCTAACTTCTGTTATTTCAGAGAAAGATTCTGCTGCAAGAAATGCTCTTCTTGCAGTATTTCCTGCATTGATATTTCCAAATCTCTGCTTAGTATCAACCACTAAACTTAACTATTATAAACCATTTCTTGGTTTTCTTTTTCCAATCTTTCATAGACAGCTTATCTTATATATATATATATATATATATATATATATATATATATATATATATATATATATATATATATATATATATATATATATATATATATATATATACTTGGCTTAGCAGAATAAACATTGAAAGATTGTGTTGAGTTTTTACCTGTTATAGCATTCACTGCCTTGAACTTTTATTTCTATTTTTACTTTCTTGTCGAAATCTTGAAGAATTTCTATTTGCTTCTTAACATCTAAGTCTTCAGCTCTTATTGACTCCTTTATTTCTTTTTGGTATTGTAAGTGAACAAGCCTGCAAAAAGGTTGGCTTAAAGGCTTTGGGTAAGACCATACAGTGGTGTTCTCTATTTCCTGTTTTAATGAAACAATTGCAGTTGGAACATGGATTTTTCATTTTTAACTCAAGTTGCAAAATCTGCATCATTAAACTTTTGGTTGTATACACTTTGAGATGATCCCTCATCCATTCCAGCTTTCAGATTAAGTTTTCCAGTTGATTCTGATCCATCTTGTCATTCTGTATTAGATTTGTTCATAATAATTGATAAAGTGTGGTTCACCATTGATTGAACATAAAAGTTCAATTTGACTGAAGGGTATATCTCGGCATTCTGTTTCAATCATAAGTTCACATGATATTGTGACTCACAGAGATCATAGTTTATCATTAATGAAAGGGCCTCTTCTACTTTCATCATTATTGTATACGATTTTGTATTTTCAATACTTTTCCGGGCTTGAGTTGGATTTTTTACAGGGTGTTTAATAACTTTTGAAAAGTCTGCTTTTCCTGGGCTTGATTTAGCCCTCAATTCAGAAGCACAGGCAAGTTCTTCAACGGTCATCAATTAAATAAAAAAGTATAATATTTTAAGAAAAAACTTGCTCTTTTATACTTAATTAGCTACCAAAAACATGTAGATTTTAATATACCTATATTATATAATATACCTATATTATATAATATACCTATATGTAGATTTAGATTTAGACTTTTCTCCTTTTAGTTCTTTCCAAGCTATCAGTCTATGGTGTGGCAGGTCTTCTTAGTCTTGATGTAGGAGGAGTAAGTCTTCCATACAGTTCTAACGCCATCCATTCTTTATCACGTTCCTCAAATCGAGCGAAGATTTTTCTGTGCTTGTCATAATTTATCTTTAGCATGGCAACAAATGTTTTAATCTTTCCTTTTAAATCTTCTAAGTCATAAACATTTATCCTAATCTTTACTTCTTTCTCAATTACTGAGCACAAGTTGGAATTATTAATCCCAACTACCATAATTAAATTAACAATTATGCCAAATAAGGATGTTTAACAAAAAATTACTGTAATATGAGCTGAGGAACAAGAAAACGGAAATTACAGCCTCCCCTTCTCCCAACCCTTTGGGAGGGGGAACAGCATTTTAAACATAATTTTTTTTTAAATTTAAAATAGAATTGAAATTTATATATATATATATATATATATATATATATATATATATATATATATATATATATATATATATATATATATATATATTATTTACAAATTTAATTCCCAATTTGTAACAAGAGCAAAATATTATATAAATAATGTTGTGGAAGCCATTTCTAATTAGTGAAATAGCGGCTTTACTTAACGGATCGAAGATAGGCATGTATACAATATACAATTGTAGCAAGTATTTAAGGCGGTTCCTAAACCATTGGGGTCTAGGAATAGATTGTACCGTTATCGAAGCGGCCTTCCTCTCACATTGTTTTGCTCCATTTTTATTTAAATGATGATTATTATTATTTAAATAATGATATTAAAAAATAGAAAACTAATTTATAAGTGAATCATGATTGCCATAGAATTTTTGGTAAAACTGCAGAAAGGTTAAGCAAATACAAAATAATAAAACGTTAATGACGCAGCATGTGTTTTGTCTATTCGCAGGATGTTTGTTGTATTGTAATGTTACGTATTTAAGGGGGTTTAAATAAAACTTTAAATACGTCTTAAAATAAAGTAGAATTTAAATTAAATATAAAGTTTTTTTATATAATGTTCCGATATGTTGTAAGCAGAGAAAGTTAGGGGGGAGGTCATTTACTGCTTTTTAGTTTTTTCTGTTTCTTCTAAATTAACTTGTAACCTTAAAGTTAATAGTAACATTTTTAAATACAACTTTAACATAGTCAAGAAAAAACTTTTAAACTTTAAGAAATTCTTTGAAATAGTTGTAAACAGTTATTTTAAAAATATTAGCAAAAGTTATTGTAAATATCTTAAAATAACAAAGGTCATTGTTCATTGGTTTTCATTCAAATTTACTTTAAAACAACAAACATCGTTTTACGATATTTCTAGTTTTGAAAATATTTTTGGAGAATTTAAAAAATTTTGTTTATTTTGAGTTATACTCTTCAAACCAAAAATAAAATTAATCACGCAATCGTACCGTCGTACGAATACCTATCGTACTTTTATAAAACCAATCAGCATATTATATCTGATGGAAATTATATATGATGGAGATTATATCTGATGGAAATTATAAATGATGGAGAGAAACCTGATGAAAAGAGTTTAGAAATAAAACACTAAAACTTAGGTTCATTAATATTTTATATTCTCCTAAATGGAGGAGTAAAAACATTTAAAAAGTTTCCTTTGTTGCCCTTTTATAATAGATAGTCATAATTTTCTTAAAAAGTTTAAAAATACAGTTTGTGAACTTACCTTTATGTAACAGAAATGCAGCGTAGAAAGTGTAAAAAGCCATCCAAGCAACATTCTGTAATCGAAATATATTTCGTTTGTGAGGATTACTTAAAATTGAAAGTTATTTCTCAATTGAAATATGACACTGGATATGGCTCCATGTATTGCTTAATGTAAACAATTTTTGTGTTGCATCAAAAGAAAAAAAGAAAACATTTGTTTTTTTCTGCCGTATAACAGTACACAATGTTAATAATTAGTTGTAAACATTCAAGACATGAATGAAGTTAAAGTTTTTTTATGTTATACCGGAAACTTCTTCAAATCCCCGTTGAGAAATTTCTTCCCGATCCTAACGTTTCTAAATAAAAATCTACATAAAAGAGATCATTACTTTTTTATTATCGCTTAATGTGTTTATAAATCACATTTTAAGTCATTGCTATTTCTGTGATTTATATACTTTTTTTACGATATTCCTAGGCCATAAATGTTGAATTGTCTACTGCTCCGTAAGTAGTTCAGACCAAATCAATAAATAGGTGATGGTATACCAAAAAATATGGTATACAGTGCTGGCCAAAAAGATCCGACCACTAAGGTTTTTAAATGCAACAAACAACATTCGCATAAGTCAATGACACACTTTCGAAGAAACCAACAAGTAGTTCACATCAAAAAAGAGTTTCTAGTACCTCGAATGTCTTCCTCCGGCTTTGAGGACAGCTTCTATTCTTCGAGGCATAGAGGCAACAAGAGAGTCACAATAATCAGGCGTTATTTTTTGGGACCACGCCCCCAGTATAACCTCCTTCAATGTTGTCGCCGACGTCGAGTTTGCTTTTGCCACTTCTGCTTTCAATTTTACCCAGAAATTTTCAATCGGGTTTAAATCCGGTGATGAGCCATGCCACGGAGCAAGAACATTGATGGAATTCTCATGAAACCATGTCTTGACGATCTTTGCTCCCCAAATCATAATTGCAGGGCAATGTTTTACCGCTGGAGAAAACTAACGGGCATTGTAGCGTGTGTTTGGTGGCCGTCGAACATTCACTCTATGCGTCGCAAATTGTTTCACCTACAATTCGTCTGAGATCATGACACGTCGCCACATTGCCACGGTCCAATTTTTATGTGTTTTACAAAATTTGAGGCGGTCACAAATATTTTTCTGAGAGTCGTGGTTTTAATGCAACACGATAGGATCGAAGACTGAAATAGTCCACAAGACGTCGCCGAATGGTGCGAGAGCTCACATTTAAATCAGGAGGCAGTTAATTGAGAATTTGTGAAGATGATGCCAGTGGGTCCTTTGTGGCTGCACGGCGGATCATAGCGTCAGTTTTTATTGTGGTACATCTCGGTCTGCCACTGGATCTTCCTGCAGCGCTGGTGCCTGTAGACTTGATGTGCTGAATGACGTTGTGAACAGTTGTCTTAGGCATTTGTAAACGTGCGGCAATCGCACGTTCAGACTTTCTCGTCTTCCATCAAAAGTCGTATTTTACCACGTTTTCCAGATGATGTTGTCGCCATAGTCAAATGCAAATAGTAATTCACAGTCACGCATGCAATGGTATATATAACAATGGTACAACTGTTTTAATTGGCTGATAACTAGCCAATCACGCATGCAAAGCGTGATGGTGAAATTCCGAGGCAAGCGCCTACACTACAATGTACATACTGTATACATAGATAAACAATGCCTGGTCGGATCTTTTTGACCAGCACTGTAGTCACTTAGTTTGGTTAGATTATTATAATATCATAATTTACAAGTAAAAGGCAAAGTTTTCAAATAAACTTTTGCATCAATTTTTGTACGTCGATAATCTTAAAAGTGAGTTTTATTTTAGACAAAATATTTTTTTTGAAAACAAAAAATCACTGACTTCATAATGCGCAAGTAATTTTTTTTTTTACACATTAAGGTGAGTTTGCATTTTATATGAAATTAAAAGTAGGGTAAATTTATGAGATTCGGGCAGCATCGAGTTTCGAGCAAACAGCCTTTGGCATCAAAAAAATCACACTGCTTTTAATTTTATAACAGTGTTGATTTACGTTCTAGTTAATAAAAAATTTTTTTATCCAGTTAATGTTAATATCATGTCATTAGACCAATTATCTATAATAAAAAAGATGTTTTTAGTCACTATACAATGGTTTTCTGCTTAAAATGAAAAAAACTTAAATCTTTTTTTAACACATCTAACTTTTAAACTTAACTGTGCAACAATGGAGTACGACACTTCTTTGAAACAAGTACGAGTCCCCACCCAATTTTACGAATCATGTTTAAAAAAATAAAAAATAAAAATACTACAAATAAAAATTTTTTTTATGTAAAAAAATTCTGCACGAATTATTGAAGGCATCATATTTTGGACAATCTACCCGAAATTCAGTTTCACAATATTAAGTTTTGTGCATTATTTACTTTTAGTTAACGACGTTTTTGATCGCGTTTTGAAGTTTTAAATAATTTAACAACAACCGTCAAAGTTGCTAGTGATGTTTATTAGACAATACGAAAAAATTAAAACAACATTATCAGCATGACTTTAATTCAAGTAATTAATTTAATATTTGTAATCAAATTTGATCTGGCAAAACTGAATGATTGCATAATAAACATATTTTAATTTTGTAATTTAATTACTCTCAATTGACAATGAGTACCAAGAAAATAAAAAAATACCAAATATACAATGAAGTCGTTGTTGGTTATGTCCGTAATAATAATTTTTCTTGTAGAAAGGCAAGTATAAAATATAACGTAGCTGGCAATCCAGCTAACATATTAATTGCGTGGTTCGGTCTGTCCCCAATTAGCTTCGACTTACTAAGTGTTCAATTTAAACCTTGTATTTTATTTTATATTTACATGTTTTTAAAAGGCATTTCGAACTTGCAAAGAGAATACCGAAAAATTTGGGCCAGGCGAAACAATTCTCATGCTCAAATTAAGCAATGGTTTATAGACCTGGAGAATTATTTGTTTGAAGTACACTAAATAAATGCTTTACAGTCCCTATTACAAGAAATTTAAAAAAATTTAGTTTTTTGTAGTAGTTCTTCTAAACTTCAGTATAAACCTTCAGTACTCTACCTTTAATACTCCAGATATCCAAAAGAATATCGTTAGTGTCAAACCGGTACAGTCTACGTTTATTATCCCAACAACTACAACATCTGATAATCTAATTCCTAGAGAATTAATTTGTACTGAGTATAATGAATTTTTGCGTTCTGCATCAAATTTGACCACTCCAGCACCACCCAGTTTAAACAACATTTCTAATGAACCATCCGCTTCATCAAATACATTTTACGAAAATTAGCAGTATTCTCCATTTAAAAGTTACATAAAATTTCAAAAAAATGTCATAATAAGCAGAAAAGATCCAAGGAGGCTTGTTAAAACAACTTATGCTGTCAATGGAATTGATTTTTTTTTCTCTCATAAAGATATCAACAAAAGAAAAAGAAAAAAAATGAGAAAGAAAGAACAAGAGTGAGAGAAAATATATCAAAATTAAAAAAAGTGTGTCAAGGGCTTGTCTCAAAAGAAGTCAATTCTCAGAAATTTCTGAATCCTGATAGTTATTGATATCTGATAGTTATTGAATTTAGAATAAATCAATTGCATGTTTTCTATTTTTATTTTATTGTTTTATAAAAGTTTCCAACTATTGTTTAGTTTTCTTTTATGCAATAACGTAAGATATATTTTTAGTACATTTTTAAAATAATAATCGGCAAGTCATATTTATTCTTTAAAGTCTTATAATCCTAATCGGTTTTTACAAGTCTTAAAAGTTGAAAAAGTCTATATAAAGGCTGGATCACTGGGACACTTAATTAGCTCCAGGTCCCTTTTTTTTTAAATTCCAAAACGGGCTTTAATTCTATAGTAAATATTTAATCTCTAAAAATAATTTATACAGAAATATAAGAATTACCTATTTTTCTAAAATAAATCTACTAAGTTTAAAATATAAACAAAATGCACGAGATTAAACTTTACTTTGCCAACTTACACGATATTGTGCAAATTGTTTACGAAAAATATTGAATTGAAAACAAATACATGAAATAAAAAAAGTATTTATTTGTTTTCCAAATTATTACTATGTTGTAGATAAAATTATTGGCTCCTCCAATGATAACGGGTGATCGGAAGTTATCGGACAAATCCTAATTTCATTATTTGAGCATAATAATTAGTTTTTGTGGTTTTATGCGTAGGCATAAACGTTCTATAAATTATAAACTTTATTATTTGAAACACAATTATTTAAAATGAGGTTAAATGCAGCTGAACGAGAATCTTTTCGAAAGCGACTAAAAATGTTTTTTGTAAATAAACCTAATATAAAAAAAAAAAAAATCGTAAATCATTTTGAAAAGGAAGGATTTGCTCGAAGTACAACACATGATAACCTAAAAAGACTTGAAACTGTTCCATCGTTTTCTGATAGATAGCACCCTGGTCGTCCGACATCCTGGACTAGAGAAAAGAAAGCCGAATTAACGAGACTTGACAACAATCGAAAAGGGGTCAGTCAGAGAAAAATAGGTATTAAATTCGGTGTAAATCAATCGACAATTGGTCGTCAGTTAAAAAAAATGATTATTAAATATAGAAAACGTGAAAAGACTCCAAAATACACTATAGAACAACAAATAAAGGCAAAGAAAAAAAGCAGGAAACTAGTTAACCAACTCTATAACACAAAATCGCTTCTAGTCATCGATGACGAAAAATACTTTTGTTTTGCTGGGGACAACATGCCTGGAAATTCTGGATACTACACAAACAACAAAAAGACACGCCCAGAAAGTGTTCGTTTTATAGGAAAAGAGAAATTTCCAAAAAAATTATTAATGTGGATAGTCATATCTGACCGTGGTATGTCCGAGCCATTGTTTCGCACTTCCAAGGCTGTAGCGATCAATTCATCAATCTATATTAATAAATGTTCAGAAAAACGACTTCTTTCATTTATTCACAAGTATCATGGAGACTTTAAGTATTTATTTTGGCCAGATTTAGCAAGTTCTCATTATTCTAAAAATTCACCCGTTATCCTGGAAACCCTTTGTTCAGATGCCATGGTGTTTGCAGCAAACGTTAACCAAACTGCCCAAAATTTGCCAACTTCACGGAAATTATGTAAACCTATATACAAACGATCGTTATGAAGAAGTCCTTGCGTTCTTATCAGAGCACCGCAGAAGAGCATTTTCACCCATTGCTTTTTTGGCATGGTAACAAGTACCAACATCTAGCGACTGCAAAATATGTGACAAAAATGATGATAATTAAATTAACAAGATATTGTAAAAAAGTACGACCCAATAGCATGCTTCCATCTACAAATATAATATGAACACCTATAAATCGTTAACTTTAATTAGATTTTTTTTATTAAAATCTTTTAAAAAAGGAAATAAAGTAATGTCATTATCATATTTGACGTAGATTTATGAGGAATACAAGTTATTTTTTGAATAATTATGACAAAAACAACGTTTTAATTAGAGACTCAAAAATCTTTCAGACATAGCAACATCCTTAGCAACCTTTCTCAAATCATGCTGACTTGATTTTTTTTTTTTATGTTTATTCATTTCATTTGCCGTTATTTTCAATAAGATTTATAATATAATATGGGCAGGACGTCAAGAAGATTGTAAATTATATTTCACATAATATTATTTACAATAAGATTTGTAATAAAATATGGGCAGGATCTCTAGAATATCGTAATGACCTTATCACAAAACCATTAACAATATATAGTTCTTTTTTCTTCCACAATAAGAACAATTATCAGGGAAGGGTTTCATCAGGGAAGACCTTCTTTTTTCGCGTTCTCTTCACAGTAAACAAGATTTCATCAAATTTCAAGTTCATTGCAACTTCTGTTGCTTCTATCAAAAGCAGGTCTCAAGAAAAAACGTATTTAGAATCTTTACTTCGTAAGAGTGAGTTGAGTGGTTTAAAGCAGAATAATCACGTTGTTAACTGCCATCAAACATTTAAAGTAGTGAAAACAACAAATTCAAAAGAGCCCATTCATTTAATTAGATAATGCACTTCATTACTACTTTCGCCTGGAAGGTCTAACTCTTTTAGACGATTGGCTTTTTTGTTAGTGGTCTAACTGCTTCAATCCTTGAGCTCCATTGTGTAACAGAAAGTTTATATAATGATTAGCCTGTCAAGAATTTTTCAACGAACTGGGCTGCAGCTGAAAAGATTGTATAGCTTTTGAATATTTCCAAAATAGGATTTTGCAGGAGCCAATGATTCATTAGCGTGTACTACACATAAGATCAAACTGTGAACAGAGTAAGGAATGAAAA
Organism: Hydra vulgaris; assembly: GCF_038396675.1. Lineage (NCBI taxonomy): Eukaryota > Metazoa > Cnidaria > Hydrozoa > Anthoathecata > Hydridae > Hydra > Hydra vulgaris. Next base: position 26,758,813 of record NC_088934.1, on the reverse strand, counting down.
TTGCTTGTGGATTATTCTGCCTAATAAAAGCTTGAACTCCATTGTAAATACCTGCCATATTAGCACCATTGTCGTAGCCTTGACCACGATAGTGCTTTATGTCAAGCTCATTCTCTTCCAACATATTCAAAATCAAATTTGTTATATCAGATCCCTTCTTCTTTTCAAGTTCATCTATCTTAAGGAACGATTCTTTGACTTTCCATTATCACTGAAATTGATTATTACTGAAATGCAAAAAACAAAAACAAAAGTAATTTTGTTGCTGTGGGACGAATTGAGAGTGATAATGGTAAAATATATTGATTTATTGATTTCTCGAATAACTTCTCGAACCACTAATTTGCCGCATTCCTCGATAAATTCATTCTGTGATTTCCAGGATAAGTAATGAGCTTCCATGCGTTTTTCTTCTTCTTGGTGCTTAGCAATAAGATGCATACGATCTTGTAACGTTTTGTTGTGGCGAGCAATTAAATCGAGCGCTCCAAGGAAGTTTTCATTCCCATTTTTGAATGAACTAAATTCATCAATGTCATCAGCAAGAAAAAGTTTGTTGAAATCATGATCTGGCGACACATTAGAGTAATTGATACCAATCTCTATATCATAGAACTATAAAGAAATATTGGTTAACAGAATTATTTTAATTATTCTTTCATGGTTCAATCGTAGAGGTCTATAATTATTCATGCTAAAACTTATGATAATGCAAAGAATATTAACTTTTTAAGTTTTAAAAATTAAAAATTTATCGTTTGGTGTTATTAATCGCTGAGCAAAAATCACTATTTACACTTAAAATATCCACTTAAATTTCTCGTCAAAATATAGTCGGAATGTATTTTATATTTTTGTTTACTTCCTTGTCAAAATATAATCGGAACAAAATGCAGGTGATTCAAAAACATACACACGTACAAAAGTATCAAAAAGGATGCAAAGTTGAAGCAAAAATAAGTTAAATAACAGAGCCAATGACACGAGGGACTAGGGGGACACGTATTTCCCCACTTTTTTTCAAAATGACCTTTTTTTTTTCTTAGAAAACTTTAGACATAAAGGACTTTTTTTAAAACTTGAAGATTGTGTCCTTCCACTTCGAAACCCTTGTCGTCGGCCCTGAATAACTAAAACTTAGACTTCAAACAACCCGTTAATTAGAAACTTTTTTTTAAAACGCTTTTTACATTATCATGCAATCAAAAGGCCAATGAAAACGCGTGCGTTCAAATGGAAAATGTAAACCTTCTAAAGTAATACTTATCCTATTTTAAGCGTAAACAAAATTTAAAAAGAGAACGGAATTAATACACGAAAATCTTTAAATATGTTATTAGCTAAATTTTTATCATTACAATAACTTTTTAAAAAAAAATGCCCCATAGACTGTGATGCCCGAGGCAAACTACTTCACCTGGCCCCTCTGTGCAGCCCTGCATTCATACATACATACATACATACATACATACATACATACATACATACATACATACATACATACATACATACATACATACATACATACATACATACATACATACATACATACATACATACATACATACATACATACATACATACATACATACATACATACATACATACATACATACATACATACATACATAGCATCAAATTTAACAAAAATTATGTTTGCCGATGACACAAATCTATTTTTAACTGACAATAACCAACATTATTTAACAAAATGAATAGTGAACTCATTAAAATTTCTAACTGGTTTAGGTCAAACAAACTATCAATAAATATCGAAAAAGCTAAATGGATCCTTTTTTAGCCAGCTTCAAAAAAAAAATCTACTTTCGAATATAACTTCCTTGAATATTATAATAATGAAATAAAGAGAGCTAAAGTTACCAATTTCTTGGGTGTTTACATTGATGAAAACCTCACATGGAAAAATCATGTTAACAATCTAAACAATAAAATTGCTAGAAGTATAGGAATGCTATACAAATCAAGAACTGTTTGAAGTTGTATACTTTAGTTCAATTATATTACTCATTTATTCATTGCCATATTAATTATGCTAATACTGCATGGGGTGTTGTAAATAAAAGTATACTAGAACTTCTTTATCGTCAACAGAAGCATATTGTATGTCTTATAAATTTTAAAGACCGCTTCACTTATGCCAGGCCTATTTACGTAAAATGAATATTCTTAATGTATATCATCTTAATGTTTATAAAATTCTTTGCTTTATGTATAGATGTAAAACTAACACTTCCCTTTATCCTTTTTATAATTATTCTTTATAATTTATAAAAAAAAAAACAAATACTATATTTGAAATAAAAACTTTATCCAACAACCTTTTTCGCATACAAATTTTGGTAGATCTTATATCAACCAAAATATCTATCAAGGAGCTTTTTTATGGAGCAAAATAGTTTTGAAATATTTTGATTTTACTCAAGAGTGGAATTACAACACATTCAAAAGGAAACTTAAACAGATACTTATATTTATCAATAACATACTCTTATATTTTTAATTTTTATAAAGTAAAATTTTTTAAATTCAATTCTTAGTATTTACATATATGAATGATATATATTTTTTACTTTTATTTATTTTTACTTTCGACGAGAATATACATATTTAACACAAAAAATGTAACGATGTAGTTGAAAAACCAAGCGGTTCTCGACGACAAGACCTTAAGGTCTTGTACGAGATTCCGCGTTCTTACTATGATAGGAGACTCTTACTATGATAGAAGACTCTTACTATGATAGGAGAATGGGAACAAGGAACCCTAAAATCTTAGCCCCACCCCTACCCTAAACGTGATGGTTAAGAGTTGAATTATTTATTTTTTACATGTTTGAAATAACCACCTTTGAAACAAAAAGAATATTCCAATTTTTTTTACGTTCATATGTATGATGAAAACATTCTTCATAAAAAAAATTACTGTGATAAGAGAATGGGAACAAGAAACCCTAAAATCTTTTCATTGATTGGCTCAAAGAATCTTTTCATCATACAAATGAACGTAAAAAAATTTAAAATATTCTTTTTGTTTAAAAGTTGGTTATTTCAAACATTTAAAACGTTCCTACGTCACTATTAAGTAAGAGTATTTATTAGAGGGAATAATTGCTGTATATCATTGTGTGGAAATTTATTTTATATATATATTTATTTAATATGGAAAAGACTAATATTGGTCTATTTTCTTTCCCAAACCAAGACAAAATACACGACGTTCACAAAGCTTGGTGTAATGAAATATTTAATTACAGACGTAAAGGAGGTGCTGATAATTTTGAAATAATAATAATAAATGAAACACGCAAAAGTGTGTTAGCTTCACTTTAGGACTGAGTAGATTAAAATTAGTTTAGGTTGTGGTAAAAAAAGCCTGTATTTGTTTAAGAAAACACAAGAAAAATTACCTAGAAAATTTCCATGTGAAAAAAAAAAGATCAAAATATCCAGATTTCACAACTAAGATAACCGATAAAGAACTTTATACATTACTGGATTTCACAAGTAGTTAAAATTGTGAAAACTGTAAGCTGTTGTCATCCAAAAAAAAACAATCATTTAAAAAAGATTAGTAGTAGTTAATGAAATCGATTGTAGCATGCTTGAAGAATATAAAAGTTTATAAATAATCAACGGCCAATTGAAAAATAACATTTTTAGCTACGAAAAAGATGATAAATGTTTTAACTTGTTCAATGGCATGCACAGTGGGTCAGAAGCCAGCAAAACCATACAAATTTTTAAATTTTGAAATTTTGAAAAAGGCAAACTTTGCTCAATATATTAATAAGCCAGAAATTATATTTTATTAAAAAATAATTTTTCAATAAAACGCCATATTTGTTGTTTAAATATTTCCTTAAATACTTTTTATCATAACAACAAAAAAGTGTGAAAATTTTATTTTTTTACATCTTTTGAAAACTTTGATTTCTTATTTTAAAGAAGTTTAAGTTTATTTTTTAACTTATAAATGACTTATATAGTATTATGTTAATATTTAAATCACATAAAAAAAAAATATTTTTTGCATTTTATATAAATATTTTCAACAATGCAAACATCAATAATTTTGAGTTATAAGTTTTTATTTTTTTCAAAAATATCATTTAAAACCATCGGATCAACCTGTATCAATATTGGTATTCAATTACATATTGGTATTCAATTATATAATATATAATTGAATACCAATATGACATTGATTTTGTGGTATAAAAATTGGCTGCCTATAGCTGCCTAAACGAATACACTTTTAAATTCAATTAACTACGTCCACGTTTCTTGTTAATGCGTTTTTGATCGATAACAAAAAATTCAAGAAGATTTGAAATTTAAAAACTGCAGTTTGAATTTATAATAATTTTTATTAAAGACATAAGTTTAAAATTAAATATTTTTGTATTTTTTAATTGCTTTCCAGTAACTTCCTCCTATTTGCTCAATGAACATTTAGATCACATTGAAACCATTATTCCTAATTTTTTATGCTACCGTTTTAAAGTAATAAAAACTCAGAGACTGTGATAAAATATGAATTATATACTTCTACGTAGTACAAGTTTGGGACATAATATTTATTATTTATTTTATATTTTCCGAAAACAATAAAATTATATGTAATCGATAAAAAACACGATAACAACCAATGAGAAATAAAGGAAAGGAACTGAGTTTCATAGTTACTGCTCGTAAAAAAATTACTTTATTAAAAACATTTTAAGTTACTTTCTTTCAAATTAAAAGTATTTTATTGAACAGACAATCTCTTAAAAATGGATAGGAGATGTCATATGAATTATATAATGGAAAATAATTTACTACAAAATGATGATTTACATGCAAAGATTTTGAGTTTTATTTCCCAAAGCAATTTTGAAGAATCTAATGATAACTTGTCAATTATTTCGAAATTCGTTAACCAAGCTAAAAAAAAGTGGAAAAAATCGAATAGAACAAGTGCAGTATTTGAAAAAAGATATAAAGTTTGGTTAAAACCAAACTATATTTGACTGTAAAAAAAAAAAATCGAAACAAAAACCTGTGGTATGTTTACTTTAACTATGTGTAAATTTATTATATTGTGTATAATTTATTTGTATTATTATTACGACGATTTAATAATTGATAAAATAATATTATACTTTAAGGTGGACGCCCTTCGATTTTGTTTGAAGATGCGTCTGTGAGAACTAAAGATCGCATAATTAAAGAGCTTTTGAGTAAATATAATTTAAACGAACTTTTATATGCAGCAAGTAAAAGTTTGAAAAGGGATAAAAGGTTTATAGAAGCAAAAGTGGTTAAAAAAATATACAACAAAGAATTATCGACAGAATCACTTACAATCTTAAGCGCTAGTCTTAGATATTAATTTATCCAAGGAAACTTATCAGCATTTAAGAAACAATGCTCTTCCATTCAGCTCTCTATACCCATCCTATCATATTGTAAAAGAGGCTAAAAATAAATGCTACCCTGAAAACATTCAGGCCAGTGACTACTCTGCAGAGGTTCCATTACAAGCTCTTCTTTTTCATACTGCATCAAGAATATGTTCAGCTTATAGTGTTGTGTTAAATTCACCTGTGCTTAAAGATTGTACTAAACTATTTATAATATACAAAGCTGGTTTTGATGGTGCAACAGGACAATATGTTTATAAACAACTGTCAGATGTTTCTAGTGACCTTCATACAGATGAATCACTTTTCATAACTTGCTTGGTTCCTCAAGAACTATATTGTTTCAAAGATGACAAAAAACAGGTTGTTTGGAGAAATCCGAAACCATCGTCAACTAATTACTGCAGACCTCTGAGATTTAAATATAGAAAAGAATCAAATGAAGTAATTCTTGCAGAACATGAGTCAATTATGGCTTCTATTAAAGAGATAACATTATCTGTTGTACCTGTTTTATTGGAGGACGGTACAACAAAGGAAGTTGAAATACAACATATTGTAAATTTAGATAGATGGAAAAATTCAAACTATTATTTCCACAGCAACCAACTCATACCAATGCTGTTTAGTGTGTGGTGCATCTCCAATCGAAACGAACAATTTATCTTTAGTTGTTCAAAAAAAAACTTTAGAAGGCAATATAAAACATGGCGTTTCAACTTTGCATGCTTGGATAAGGTTTTTAGAATGTATGCTTCATATCTCTTATAAGATGCCGATTATGAAGTGGCAGGCTAGAAATCAAGACGAAAAAAATATTGTTAAACTGAGAAAGGTTGAAGTCTGTGCTGAATTTCGAACAAGGATAGGTCTTGTCATAGGCCAGCCGAGAATAGGTGGGGCAAGTACATCAAACGATGGCAACACAGCCAGGCGATCTTTTCAGCAATACGATGTCTCAGCTAGTATAATGAACATCGATGTAGATCTTATGAAAAGGCTTCATATTATTCTGGCCACAATATCAAGTGGTTATGAAATTAACTCATCCAAATTTAAAACATTCTGTTGGGAAACTGCTTCGCTCAATGTATTCCTGTACCCTTGGTATCCTATGACCCAAACACTTCATACGATTTTGATTCATTGGTATGAAGTCATCGAACTATTTACTCTTCCATTAGGTATGTTTTCTGAAGAGGCTCAAGAGGCTACCAATAAGGTTTTTAAGATTTTTCGTGAAAATTTTACAAGAAAATGCGATCGGAAAAAAAACAATATAGACCTTTTTCATCGCCTTTTATGTGCATCTGATCCTTTAATTTGCACATTAAGAAAGAAGATACATAACAAAAAAAAAAGTCTACCATCTGGTGTACTTGAACTATTGCAAGAGCCAACGATAGAATACTCTGCGTAAAACATAAATTTAAATAATATCCTTGTTGTTAATTTTGTTGGGTAAAAACGGAATTTTTTATAAATGGAGAAAATAAATGAGTTTTTTAATAATTTGCGTAATTATGTAATAAAATTTGAAGTTTTTAAAAAACAAATGTTATTTTTTCCACAAATTATGTTTTTCAATATAATAAACTGTTTCTAATTTAAAAAAATAAAAAAGTTTTGGTTTTAGAGGTTTTGGCTAGAAAATGTCACTTTTGACCCACTGTGGCATGAGAAAATAAAAATTTGACATTTTATTTGAATATTTAAATCTTAGAAATTAACGTGAACATTTAATATTCTAGCCTTTTTAAATGGAAGAAATCAACTATTACACAAAATAAGTTATAGAAAGTCAAACAATAGCAGCAGTAGGAATTCATGTAGAATGTGCCATATTTACTTTATGGATCCTATTATAAAACAGTAAAATATATAAAATGTGCTATTTATTATTGAGATGAAATATAATTTTTATAAAAATACTTTAACTTATTTATAACTTCTAAAAAACAACATTTATCAAAATTAATGTTTACAATAACAATACCATTATAAATGTAAACTATAAACAAAGATTGAGTGCTCAATGCTTTTAAAGAACAAAGCAATAATAAATTAGTAAAAATACTTATCTATTTTTTTTCTTAAACAGTCTATTACTCCTTCTGTAGGTTCATTAGGAAGAATCTACCTGAACCTTCCTGATGAACATATGAAGAAAAAAAACAGATAAGTGTTTTTAGCAACTTACTTATGTCCATCCACTTTGAAACTCATGTCATCGGCGCTGACATGAGTTTTAAAGTGGATGGGCACAATCAACAATTTCTAAAAAAATCCCCTATATCTAGAATTTTTTATATATAAAAAAAAAATCCTTTAAAAAAATAGGAGGAGCAAGTGCCTTTCCCCTCCCCTCCCCCCTCCCTACCGTGTCGTCGGCCCTGGATAAACAGAAAAATTAGTAATTTAGAAGTATTATTTAAGTAATTTGTCGCTGTTTGTTTACATTTTTGTCCTTACTGGCCTCGTTTTTATGTTGCGAAAATAGTTGCGCAATTGAATTAGAGAAACGTTTATTTCGCTTCTTCTAAGTACGAGGTTGACCTACTTTTGAAAGACTTTTTTTCAAAAATATATAGGACTTATTAAATAATAAAGGGTTTAGCGGCACCTTTAAAATACATTTTTAGTAAGTTCTTAAAACTCGGTGTTACTTCATTGCATAAAACACATTTAGGGAGTCCCAGTACACAATTTTTAAAAAAGCTGTTTTTAAGGTCACCCTAGTACATATAGCCACGTTTCCTCGGCTTGGTTTAATGAAAGCTGGTTTTAATTGGTGATTAAACAAGACAAAGCGAAAGAAAGAAACCCTAAAATCTTTTCATTGATTGGCTCAAAGAATCTTTTTATCATACAAATGAACGTAAAAAAATTTGAAATATTCTTTTTGTTTAAAAGTTGGTTATTTCAAACATTTAAAACGTTCCTACGTCACTATTAAGTAAGAGTATTTATTAGAGGGAATAATTGCTGTATATCATTGTGTGGAAATTTTGTAGTAAAACGTTTTGTAGTAAAACATTTAATATAAAATAATTAAAAATGAAGATTTATTTTCTTAAACTCAACCTATTGACTCAATTAGGTACGTGCGTATCTTCGATTTACGGCACCGATTTTAAAGATAAAATCTGTGACCATTTTTTCACCGCGTGCTCGAAGTAGGTGTAGTAAGGATGGACTTTTGTCGGTATTTTTTTAGAATTTTATATTGACTTAGATAATATTTTAAAAGTAGAGTGTTGTAAGTTTATTGCAGTTTTTTTTTTTTTTTGCAGTAACTAACGTTTTTAGTGATTTCATTGCTATTGAAAACTTCGTTCCTGTTCTGGAAGTGGATTGACATTGAAGGCATGATGGTTTTTTTTTCTAACTTTCCAGTCAATTTTATATATCTATTTTCTATGTACTTGCCAAATTTCATTAAAAAATAATGACACGCTCATACTCTATTTTTGCACGCAGTAAAGGTACCAAATATTCTGTGGGTGAGGGGGGGTGAGGGCGATTCACGATTATGAGCATTTTGTATATTTGAACTTTTTTAATTATTAAAAAAGTTGTTTTTTTTTTGAAAAATGAAACTTTATTAAAAATATTGGTGATTTTTTTAAAGTATTCAAAACATGATTTACACACACACACATTTAAGATTCAATTGATTTTTTTTTCTGTTGCATGTTGTATAGCTTTTTTTATTTAAAAAAAAGTGTAATAATAATTAAAGCTGTTTCAATAAAATAACTATTATGATTATTAAATTTTTTTTTAGAGCATTATAAGACCTAAAAAGAATCATCTATTTTATGGTGAAGCCAAAAATTATTTAGCTTGTAACTTTACAATGCCAACTCAATTAAATGTTGAATGTAGAAATGGACATATATTAAATATATTCATATCCAACAATGAATCATTTAAAACAACTGTTGAAATAGTCAATAAATTTTTTAATTTCAAAATATGTAAAAGTCAGATTGTGCAACTAGTAAATAGATCCAAATTCTATGCTCGTAATTATTCAAGGGATTCTGAACAATTTATTAATATCTGCAACATGCTCTTTGCATACCAAAAATCAATATCTGCTGTGCCACAACCATTGCATTCAACCACAAACTCAAGTAACATTGTTTCGTGTTCTTCTATTTTACCTTCTCAACACATCAGTGCTTTATCTGTATCAAATAGTAATCATTTATCTCCTTTATCTGGTCCCACTTTAATAACCTCTTCTCATGAACCACTACCCAGGTTGAGAGCTGATCAGTTAAGTCCTAGGAAAAAAGTTTTGCGAAAGAGGTTAACCATTTTGGCAAATGAAATGGCAAATAAAAAAAAAAAGCATAAAGAGGATCTAAAAGAGTTAAGAGAAAAGGCAAAGGCCCGACCATACCAACTTAAATATCTAAATCAGGTTATTGCTCGCAAAGAAAAGACAATCCTTAATCTTCGAAAAAAATTAAAGGAAAAATATTTGAATTTACAGTTAAAGAAACTTCAAAATCACATTTTTATTTTAAAACAACAGTTGACATTTACCCAAAGCAACTTATCTTATCAAAAGGCTATGTTAAGCCAACAACTTGCTCACAAAAGTTCTAAAATTCTTGTACTGCAAAATGACATACTGATTTTACAGGAAAAAGTGGAGCAAATGCAACAAATAACACAAAACACCAAAACTGAAAAATGCTACTCAGCAGATATTAGAGCACTTATATATGACATGCTTGTGTGCCAAGTTCCTACACATAGTGTTCCAACTCTGCTCAGTAAAATTGGAGAACACACTGGCTATCAATTTAGTCACATTCCACATCGCACAACTGTGGAACAAAGGATGCATGAGCTAGGTGTAATTTCAGACTTACTGACTGCTGAGATAGCTTTCTCAACAAAAAATCTGACACTTGGTTTTGATGCAACAACACAGGAGGGTGTTCATGTAAATGTTGTGCACTTAACAACAGAATCAGTATGCATGGTTGTAGCTATTGATCAACTTCCTGGAGGTACAGCTTACGACTAACAGAGTCACATAACAAAATCTGTTGATAATCTTGCCAAGTTATATAGTGATTTCTACCAGCTACAATTCACTGATGTGCGAAGTACTATTATTGGAAACATAACTAACATGATGAGTGACAGAGTAGCAACAAACCATGCGACAGTTACTAAGTTAAACCTTGTTTGGCAGAAATCATTAAATGAACTAAACTGTCAATGACCAGTTCATGCAAATCTTCACTCAAAGCATTAGAGACTTTTAAAGGAAAACTTTTTGGAAGAGACTGCATTGCAGCAAATATTATTTTACAGCTGAACAAACTTCGCTATAAGGATGGAAAAGGTAGATCTATAATCTTAATCCCACTTTTTTACTTTAACACAACATAGTTTTGTGAATGTAACACAACATAATTTTATGATATATAAATTTAAAATATCTTTTTTATTAACATATAAATGCTTCTTATTTCACATGCTCCTTATGCTTTTTAAAACAATTACTTTATGTTATTTAAAGGTGACCCAAAGGGTTTTGTAGCCTTTTTAGACCAACACAAGCTGCCCAGAGGACTGCTGCCACGCTACAGAGGTAACAGACTACACATTATTTTTCACACATGTGGTATTTTGATTCATCACTATGAAATATTGAAAACATTTCTGTTTTCTGGCTTAGCGTTATGCGGAGGTCTGAGATATAGTTTGTACCAAGATTTTACATCTGAAACAGGTGAATCTTTTATATGATTGTTTCCATTCTTGGACACATTCAGATATTAAATTGATAGGAAAGGGTGCAATATTAAAGGCTATGGGATAAACCTTTAAAACCAGTAGTAATGTTACTAAGAGCAATATTTAATGGATTATAGATTATTAGAGACTAATATTACGGTTTATTTATAAATTTTTTGTTTCAGGTATCCGTGAGTTATGTGCTCTAGCTTTAATTGGAAAGCTACTGACTGGTCCTTGGATGACAAAATTTTACATCCAACCAGGTCAGGGACTTGACTACATATCTGGCATTCAGGTAGTCAAAAATGTTCGGAACACTCTTATTGAAAGCAGCAAGGATCCTCTAAATCTAATTAAACAAAAAACTGATTTTTTCGGAAATATTATTAAAGATCCTGTTTTTGATTCAATAATCAGCTTTTGCCCAGTAACTGATGAAATGAGTAAAATATTAGCTGAATGTCTGAAAGCTGTTGTTAGTGTCATTGACAGGCAGTACAAGCGGCAGTTCAACATGAGTTCTAATGATCAAATTATGAACCAGACTAAATCAGCAAGGCTTCACAACATTGACTCTTGAAGAACTTATGGGTATGTTTAGTGCTGCAAAGCAAAAAGCTCCAAATGCCACGCTTTGCTTTCTTTCTTCAAAACTTCGTGCTTGTAAAAATAAAACAACTGCTCTACTCTCCAAAAAACCTACTGATATTCAAAACAAATTAACATTATGGGCTATTTCTAATGCCAGAAAAACTTGATTTGCAAATGCACAATCTCATAAAGAAATGACGTCAGAACTTATAAAACGTATGGCTGACAAAATTCAAAATAAAAAATTCAAAGAACAGAGAAAATAGAAAAAGTTTTAAAAAATTGTATGCCTAATCAGATAAAAGAAATATTTCCTGACCTAGAAAATAATGAGGCTTCTAATATTGAAGAAATTCTTATTGGAGCTGCTATTGGAAAATGTATTTGCCACTTGTGGTTTGATAATGCCACTAACAGCCAAGATGTATATTTTGGCAGACTTCTTAGCATTAAAAAGAAGAACAGTGGTATATACATAGTTTCTTATTGGAAACCAAATGAGAATGAGGATGATGATGCTGTTGAGTATGAAATAAGCAAATATCAACTATCTGCAGACATCATTTGTGGTAATATGGTAATATCATAAAAAAATGATGTGCAAATTGATTATAATAAGGTATGTGTTATTGTAAATCATAATATGGTTTATATACTTGCATTAATAATTTTTATTTACAGATATTAGGTAAGTGCCTTGATTAGCAATATTTTTAAAATGCCTAATGTGTATATTATGCCCCCTCACCCTCTTTTTTTTGTTGTTGTTGATAAGATTATGAAAAGATTTATTCTTTTCATTTGATTATCCAATAACCAGGGACATCCAATAACCAGGGTTGACTTGGTTGTAACATGCTATGGGAAACCATAGCTCATTTACTATTGGCTTTGAGCCAATCACCTAGCTTTTGATATACTATTTCAACTTAAAAAGATGACCTTTTGCATGCATGGACACCAAGATGTTAGTGTTATGTAGTTTAAATCAATCAGTATAGAAATAAGTTTTTTTGATTATTATTTTTATACATAATATCTTTTCTTTTTTAGGCGACAAATCGAAGAATTCAATTTGTTCCATTGATATTTCTGTTTTAATGACATAATGTGTTATACATCAGAAGTTAAGTTATTTTAATTTATTTTTAACCTAAAACAAAAACCTTTTTTTTTCCTAATTTTTGATGGGTTTTTTTAGTAGTTATTTTAAATATCTGATGTATTTTATCTATCATTGCTAGGTTTTAACTCACAGTATGAAAACTGAAAAATAGACTATTGCTTCTATGGATCTTTAACAAGTCAGGAAAAAAGTTAATTTATACTTATAAGATTAAATTATGCAGTAATAACATATTTGTATCATATTAGATAATAATTTATTTTTCAGGACATATGCCTTCTCTATTAATAATGGTTGTGCTAGGGTGATCTATAGATTTATTTGAAAATCTGTTTGTTTTTTTTTTTTAGATATTCTCGATGGATCGACTTTTTCTATCTTTGGATGTCAGTGCTAGATTTGCTTCAAAACTAGGCTATTTTCATAGCCACAATTCTGTTAAAAACATTAATAAGCATATGGAAAACAATAAATTTAGTTTAGATTTTATATTATTATGAAGTATATTTTAAAACAAATAAATCTTTTTTTTATTGGGGTGGGCGTATTATTCGATGTTAATCGAGGCGATACACAAAGGATACTGAAGCGCTTTTTCTAAATACAAGTCTTCATCTCTCTAAATACTAATTAATATGAAATGTTATCGCTATTGTCAAAGTAATTAAACCATTTTTATTATAGTATTTTTAGTATCTATCATGGATTAAGTGGAAAATTATGTGGCTTGAGTAATAACAATGGTACGGTTGGGAAAACAGGCTTTATTTTTCCCCAAAACTATTGCTCTTACACAAATCACATCCTTTTCCGACTTTTTCTTTAAGTCATATTTTTCGCTCGCAAAAAATAGATGTAATTAAAGAGGTTATTATTTTCTCTCAGTTCACTGTTTATCTTCTAGTAGGCTATGTACATATATAATAACGCAACGAATGAACTACGCGTTTTAATAAATAAGCCTATATATGTAAAGTAAAGTGTAATATAATAAGTATTATCTTTAAAAAAAAAGTTATAAAATAAATTAATTTATGAATAAAATTTTTAATCATATAAAAATTGAAATATCTTATTATTATTTATAATTTTTTTAATTCGTTTATAGAAATAATTTTTTTAATTAAGCAATTTTAATTTTTTTTTTTGTTATAACTTGAATAAAAATATAAGTGAGGCAAAGTTATGCGCTAAAAACTAAACAATAAAGTTCTATTATAAAACTACCGTAAGCCGAACGCTAATTTTTTAAGTTGGTTGCAGTTTTCTTAAGCATTCCTTATAATGAATTTTTGTCACTTAAATGGGCATAACTTTTAGTAGAATCATTTGTTTTTTATGAAATTTTCACCATTGTAATACTGATTTAAAGCTCTTTACAATGATGTATAATAATTGAATATTTGAATAGTTTAAAAATTTTGCACACGTACCTATATTGACAAATTTGAATATTTAGTGTAATAACATTAAAGTCTTTTTTTTTTTACTACGACAATTGTAGAAATTTTTTCATAAATGTTCATGAAAGGTATATAGTCTTTCAAACGATTATAGTTTATTATTATTATATAACTGTAAATATAAACGACATATAGTTTATTATTATTATATAACTTTTATTTCGCTGATTAAACAATATTAAACAATTTTCATATAATCATGTAAAAAATAAATAACATCGTAAATATAAAAACCTTGATAAAAACGTTTTTAGTTTTTTATTATATATATATATATATATATATATATATATATATATATATATATATATATATATATATATATATGTATATATATATATATATATATATATATATATATATATATATATATATATATATATATATATATATATATATATATATATATATTGTCATCTCTCTTACGCTAATATTGTTTGGGCTAACACACACAAAACTAAATTAATAAGATAACAGAGGCTACAAAACCACGCATGTAAAGCGGTTAACTATTTAAAAAGATTAGAAAACCTTTCCTCTGTAATGAAATACATGAATGTGTTAAATATATCAAAACTTAATTCGCTTCAAATATTAATATTTATGTATAAATATAAGAATAACTTGCTGCCAAAAGTATTTTCTGATATTTTTACATTAGCATTTTCACAAAAATACAATCTTCGGTCAAATAGCAACCATAACTATCAATTGAGCAGAGTAAAATCACAAGTGTCAAAATTCTCAATTATTAACCAAGGTCCGTCATTATGGAATCAATTCAAAAATAACAATATAAAAGATTTGAAAAGCACTTCCTCTTTTAAACGACAAATGAAATTGCATCTCCTAAACTTCTGATATATATGCGAGTATGTTTATATATGTGTGTGTAAGTATGTTTGTATATGTGTTTGTGTATGTGTACATATGAGGATATATATATATGAGTTTTTATTCTTCACCTAGTATTTTTCAGAAAAAATATTTTATTGCAAATTTACTAAAGTCATGCGGGCTTTAAATGTTATTAAATGTTATTGTAAATTATGTTATTGAGTTTTATTCTTTACGTAGTATTTTTCAGAAAAAATATTTTATTGTAAATTTACTAAAGCCATGTGGGCTTTAAATGTTATTGTAAAGGGGCTCTATGAAAAGATTGTGGTGACACCAGTCATCCGTATCTTCTTTGAGCCCCTGTCTGTTTTATATATATTCTTTGTGTAACGTAAAAGTTTCATAGTAATTTTATTATTTTATTTTTATATAAACAGCGAAAAAAAAAAATTAAAAAAATAAAAAAAAAAAAAAAAAAATATATATATATATATTAGTAAAATTAAGTTGAATTAATAGAGACCTTATAATAAAAAATACAATAAAATATCTAAAAAAACGCTTGTTAGTTTGTTTTTATACTTATACATAAAAATACGTATATTTAATGTGTTAAGTTCCTAAATATCTAGAACCATCATGCTTTTCATCACTAGGGCTGGGTTAACTAACCTATTTAAATAGTTAATTGCTTTGCCTGCATGGTTTTACAGGCTTTTCAATTTTAGCAATTTTGTTTTATGGGTGCTGGCCCATACGATATTTGCATACAAAAGCATACTATGTACAAGACTAAAGTAAATTTGCATACCAAATACTAGACTAAAGTAAAGCATATTACGTGATTTACTATCGAGAAAAGGTCTCGACTACAAAACACCTGTTACAGAGAACATATTTGTTTCACAAAAACCAACATGGTTTCTCCATGAAAAATTTTCATCAAAAAGTACTCCCAAAAATTTTGTATATTTTTCACGTTTAAGTTTATTTTTATTAATTAACAGGTTAGTTGATTGTTGACGGAAGATTAGTTGATTGTTTTTTTTTATGAAAAAGAGTGAAGCTAGTTTTTTCACAATTTAGGGATAATTTGTTTGCTATGAACCAGTGGTTGAAATTTTCGAGTTCAATATTCATATTTTCAAACAAAGTCTTTGCATCAGGATGATTAAAAAATAAATTTGTATTGTTACATAATTGTAGATATTTTTTAGAAATAGAAGCTTTATCCATATTGTTAATATATATTAAAAACAATAATAGATCTTAGATTGAACCCTGAGGAACTGAGAAACTCCACATGTAATATCGAGGGCTCCTGACTTTTCTAGTAATACAAATTGCTTCCTGGGGGAGGAGGGGGGGGGGGGTTAAGAATATTTTTTGTAGTATTCTTATTTAGTTGTAATTTATTTAGCGTATTTTTATGGTGAAAGGATGGCATAGTAATGGCATGGAAAGTAATGGCATAATATCGCAACAATTTTTTTATTGACGCATTTTATTTATTATAGTATACGTAGTACATACAAAAACTTACTTTTATGAAAACCATTTATTTAAAATCAAATTTATTCTTTAAACAAAAACTGTCGTAGTCTGTTATCATTATCAAACGTACCAACAATTTTAACTGTAAGGTCTTTTTTGTTGCAGTTTACTTTTGACCTAATTTTTGTGCATTTTTAGTTTTTAAAAATTTTATAAAATTTTTAATATTTTGGTTGAAACTAAATCAAAGCAAAAATATTTCCAATATTTTTACTTTGATTGTGCTGAAACAGTTTTGAACTCAAAGCAAATTGAAGCAAAATGTTATTTATCTGCTACATTGTTCTGACAACTTATTATATTTTACCGAAAACGTACAAACAATTAATTAATTGTTTTGTAACCGCAAAGGATTTTTTTTACCGAAAACATATCGCCACAGTATCGAAAAACTTATTTTTACCGAAACCGTATTGTAATAACAAGTTTTGAGGTATGCAAACGCAGAACTTTAAAATTTAATTCTAAAATTTAAAAATGCCGGAAGAGCTCCTCCATTCATCCGAGAATAAAATTTATCAATGAAATTTAAAATTTATCAATGAAATTTAAAATTTGTTGATGAAATTTAAAACTTATCGATGAACTTTAAAATTTATCGATGAAATTTTAAATTTATCGAAAATATTTTTATCGACTTGGTGCTCACAAAAATGCTTTTTTTGATGTTTAAGAATAAAAGTTTTGTATTCTGTATTCTTTAGTGTGTGTATTTTACCGAAATACGGCTACAGTTGGGCTTATAAACCAGAAATAAAATTTCCCGCGCTAAACTTTCAACCATTACTAAACAATAACTTAAAGGATAGTGCATTAAAACTTAAACATAAAATGGATAGACAAACAACTTTAAATCAGTTTTTCACAGCTCGTAAAAATGATATTTTGATGCAGCCGTCAAAAAAAAGAAAATTAGATTTTACTACAATAATTGAGCCAAATATTCGAAACCATAGAACTTTTTTGAAAAATAAACCTCAATTGGAAGTATTAGATTTGTTCAAAGACTCATCAAAAAGTGTTCAAAAAATTGAAGATACAATATTAATTGATAATCGCTACTCTCCTAAAATTAAAATTGACGTAAGTTTAAAAAGAAAATCTACAACAGAAGGATTAGAAATACTTAATCAAGAACTAATTTCTAAATCAATCAGCAATAATAATGATAGTCTACCAAACTGTAATAAAAATGAAGTCAAATGTTTTCAATCCAAAGATTTTACTAGTTTGGCAACTAATTTTACAAGAAGAAGGTTAAAAACAGTTTCTGCTATAAATGAACAAGCAAAAATGACTTTATTTAGTAAAAGGTCTAAGTTATTAAAGGCTGGGTTAACTAAGCCATGCGGTGAAATATACAATAAAAAACAAGTATCTAACTCACAAAAAATTGATTCAACAACAATACCATTATTAAATAAAAAAGAAGAACTCAAATTAGAACAACACAAAAACATTGCTCAGTTGTTGCAAAGTAATTTTAATGTTGAGAAAGTAGCTGATATTTCAAAACAATGTAACTTAACACAATATTCTGGCATAATTGAAGTTGATTCTGCTATAGCCCCGTTGAATAAAAAAGCAGAATCTAAATCAGGACTTCGTAATAAATATGCTCATTTATTGCAAAATAACATGTGCATTGATGAAAAAGCAATGACAGACAAAAAGATGGATACCAATTTATATGTGAATGATGCAGAAGAAAAGTATTTTATATATATATATACATATATATATATATATATATATATATATATATATATATATATATATATATATATATATATATATATATATATATATATATATATTCGAATTTTAACATATAATTGATATTTATTTTATGTGTGTATGCACATTTGCCTATCTCTATATATTTCATTATTGCATCATCATTACTAATAGTTCATTAGCGATGTAATGTGCAACCCTTGATACACATTATCACTACAAGTTATACATACATGCATTATATGCACTAATTGTAGTATATTTTATGTAAAACTGAACTGAAATAGCTATGTGTATGGGTTTTAGTATATAAATTGACTATTGGTTTGGGAAGGTACAGTCTATGTATGAAAAACATATACAATTTAAAAAAAACTTCAAAAGTTTATAAAAAAAAGTTTTACCAGATTACAGAAAATTGAGGCCCTACTCTCTTAAACTATAATTTTTTACAAAAAATTTTTACAAATTAATTTTTAAATAAAATAAAAATATAATTTTTTACAAATAATTTTTTGTAAAAAATTATAGTTTAAGAGAGTAGGGCCTCAATACACCAAAATTTCAACGTTCAGGACTTTACACCAAAATTTCAACGTTCAGGTTCAAACTTTTTTCGCTTAAAAGTTTGAACTTTCAGAAGAAATGCCTTTGCAGTCATTTCGATAAATGCAGATAGAATAAATAAAAATTAGTGTTTGAAGCTGTTATATTTTTTGAAAACAATGTTCTTTCCTTTTTTGATTTATTTGTAGCTATTCAAAATTTAGAAAAACAGTGTTTTGTGTGGTCACTCTAAAAATACGAACATAATAACGTAACATGTAAAACCATTGCAATTCATGTGTCAGTTTTTTTGCGTTAAAAATTAAACAAACAGCGACCGTTTGACCACTGTTTATTTATGTTTGGAAAAAATTAAAATATTAAGTAAAAATAAAACATGGCTACTTTCAAATACATTAGACATCCAGAAGATCTGAGGTTTGGGATTATTTTGAATTTCCACAGGAGCTGCAACAAGTCAAATGTAAAATTTGTAAAGTTTTATTAAAAAACCCTGGCTCAACAACAAGCACTATTACAAGACACTTAATTAAGCACTATTACAAGACAAGCTCTACAAGCATTGGTAGTAGTTAAGTTTTACAATCAGCATTTTGTGCTCAAGGATATAATTTGCCCAAAAGTCATCTAACTGTTTGTGATTTAGTGATGGAATACTTTGAAATAATCAAGAAACAAGTAATTGCTTCATTACAAAAAGTCATTTTAACTAATGGCAAATTTAGCCTAACATTTGGTTCAAATATAGACAAAGATATTGTTGCCTCCGTTACAGATGGAGCCAGTTTGATGAAAAAATTGACGTTAAACCTGAACATCAAATGTGTTTCAATCATGCTATCCATTTATGCGTAATTGATGTGCTTTTTTTTAAAAAAAAGTGCTGCACGACCAATTGATAATTTTGACAATGAAAGTGTTGATACCATTGAAGTTAGTGATACCATTGAAGTTGGTAATAACAATGAAGTTAATGAAACCATTGAAGTTGGTGATACTATTGAAGTTAATGATTCAATTGAAGATGTTAATGAAGATGATGATGGTGATAGTGAGGAAGAAGATGAAAATTCGATTGATTATGTTGAAACAATTCAAATATCTACTGAAAATTTGGTACCTTATTGAAAACTGAATTTCAAGAGCTGGTGGTCAAAATTTGAAAAAATTAGTACAAATGTTTTGTAGATCACCTGTAAAAAATGATGATGATCTTCAGCCAAATATTGTTAAAGCATTTGAAAAAGAGAAAGCTTTGATTTGTGATTCCAGGACAAGGTGGAGCAGCACAATTGCTATGTTAGAACGGTTTTTGGAAGTCCAAAACGAAATAAAAATAGCTTTAATTAGCAAAAACACAGACTTTTTTCTTTCTAATAATGAACTTGATAAAGTTAATAACCTTTGTGTTGCCCTAAAGCTGCTCAAACTAGCTATTGAAGCACTTTCCAAATATGATGGTGGTTTATTGTCTTCAGAATTTATAATTCAATTTATCTGGGAAATTTTTGGATGAAGCCAACATGCCAATTAGTCAAATTGTAAAACAGCAATCAGAAAGAAGAATTGTTGAAAGGAGAAACAAAGTTAATATATCTAATAAAATATTTATTAAACCCAGATGTTTTGAATCAAGATGATCAGTTTAAGAATAAAATAAAAAGAAACTTCCTAGCAAACCCCGCTACCAACCCCATCCAAAGATTATTCCAGTCTAGCGAGAAGACTCTGATGCTGATGGAGAAGTCAATAACAGTAATATAACTGGTGATATGAAAAATACTAACATTAAATTGACTTTAGCTCAAAAACTTAATTGTGTCATTAAAACATCTGATTTTCAAATGACAGTAGACAAAGGCGAACCCGGATCTAACCTCATTAAAAAGGAAATGGCTCTTTTGAGTGTTGTTGTTTATTCTAAAATAGACAAATTTTTCAAGTTAAATGTAGTGAAAATGAGAAGTCGTTCTCAATAATAAACAGTTTTTTTTTTTAAAAAATAAGCAGTTTTAATAGATAAATAAACAGTATTGTTTTTAACTTGTACCCTTTTATCTTGCATGTTTTAGTAAATTAGAAAAAGTTCGAAAATGTTCAAACTTTTTTCCCGAATAGTTCGAGTATGTTCAAGTTCGAACTTCTAAAAAAAAGTTCTAATAGGGCTGATTAGCAACCCCAGAGGGATTTTGGCAATTATTAGGATTTCTAATGCATGAACAAAATACATGTAGTTGCATGTAGAGTTAAGCTTTTACCTTCTTTTTTTTTATTAACTTACCGTTATTTTATTTTTGTTAATTGTCCAGTAAATTTTGCCAATAAATTGGTAAAAAAAAATTTTTTTTACATAGGTTTCAAAACAATTATATTTCTTTATTTTATTAAATTTTTAATTAAATTAAATAATCTACTTTTAATTTTAAAAAAACCGTGGTTTTTTTTTCAAAAGAAATGTTTTCCTCAGTCCAGTGACAAAAAAGAATTGAATCAATAAACAAGTTTCTCTGATCACTCTGAAAACATAACTACTGAGTTAAGCAAACTATTAAAGCGGGTTTTTGCAGTTATACACATTGGAAGAACTATGATAGGAAGTAGAGAATGAGAGATTCAAAATAATTAGAAACAACTTTTTATACTCTATGATTCAATAAATTTATGTTGAAATCGCCTATAAGTCTAATTTTTATTTGTTTGACTCTAGAAGTTTGGAGGCATAAATTTAGAGATCACTATGAATTATGTAATTAAGACCTGAATTCATGTAAAGAAGTGCACCTCTTTTTTTTTGACTTTGTTGAAAAATGCTTAATGTTAAGTCCTTGTATGGTAATGTCAGTTATATTAGAATCCTCTGCATATAAATTAGATTGAGTTATTCCTATCACCATGGTTTTGATAGTATTAACAAGACTAGAGAGATCGTTGATATGAAATAGAAGGAAAAAAATATTATGATAGAGGTAAATTTCTGTATAAGGGTTATAGAGTTATTTAAAAAATATTATGATAGAGGTAATTTCTGTATAAGGGTTATAGAGTTATTTAGTTTATTAATGTATTTAAGGTATTTGCATTTAGTTGTTGGATAAAACACATTGTTTATGTTTCTAAATAATTTTTTGTAATCATTGGCTTCATGAGATTTTATATTAGGAGAATTCTTGCAGGCAAAAAGTCAACTTAATTTCCAGATCAGAGAGCATGCAGAAAAGCATATTGTATGAATGCAGTTAAGACCATTCAGAAGAGTTGTTAAAAGCAGAATGCATCTATGTTTGTCAATTAGAATACATTTTGCTTAAATTCTAAATTAGTAATAGTTGAATTGGATGGCTCTATGAATACTTTTTATTTTTTTGTTGCAAAACTTGCAATTCTGATAAATTTTCATAATTTAGGTAGAAAAAGTATTTACAGAAGAGAAATTACCATTATAGTATAGAAAATATAGAAAATCAAAAGTAAAATAATCAAACGATAAACAGTAAATAAATAATTAACAACAGTAATCAGTAATAATAGTAAACAAAATAGTGAGTTAGTTATAATATATATTATTGAAATTGTGGTTTCGATAATGCACAGAATAGGCAATCAATCGTTTTTTTACAATTTCTGTACAAATCAAAGATGAGCATTGAAAAGTTTTAACTACCTCAGGTTTTTTGCAACTTTTTACATAAGGGTGAGGTTTTTTCAAAAAGTATAACCATATCAGCTTTTTCTCCAAAAGAAGGTTAAGATGATTAAGGAGTTTTCTTGAAATAAAGAGGCAGATTAATTTATTTAAAAATAAAAGTTTTTAAGAAAAGCAGACAACACAGCATAGAGATTATTTAAATTAGACTTTTAAAATAAATATGACATCAGATTTTTTGATTAAAATAATTTTTATTTTTAACCATGGAACCACATACCATAACTATTTAACCATACCACAGCTATTGGTTTTATAGAAAACAAAATTTTATTTTTGAACGTTTCAATTTTTTTTTGATTTAGGCTTAATCAACCAGCTTATTTAAAGTATAAACATCTTCTTCAAAAGAGCGTGTCAGAATCATTAAATCTTCCCAATAAATATAAAGTTATACTTGAAATAATACGCTGTGTAGATTCAATATTGTATCTTTTGAATCAAAGAAAGGAAGTCTGTACATTTGATAGGCTTAAAAAGTCTGTCCAATCAATGAATGGAAGGTAAGATCAATTATTTTGGTGCTTTTATTAATTGACTTTCAAAATAACAAAACTTACAAAAACCAAATAAATCAACTAAAATTTTATCATAAGAACAGTTTTGTTATTCCAGCGCATGTTACTTTTTTCAAAAGTTTGTTTGTATATTGTAAAATTATTTCAAATCTTTTTAAACTTGAAAAATTGTGTTTTTTTTAATAAGAAAAAAAATTTATAAGTTTTTTATGGCGTATAAGTTCTTTTAAAGTACTGTTTCAAAATTTATTATACTAATAAGAAAAATTATTTTTAGGGAGTTTAGCTTAAAGCATTTAGCATCAATAAAAACAGTCTATCCAACTGGATATGTCTTTCGTCAAGAGATTCTTCAAAAGTTCAGTCCTGTTGATTATCATTTGACAATCGAAGCAAATTTCAAAGATGTAACATCTTCTAATATTATTACTCCTTCAGTACTGATTACAAGGCGTTTGAAAGTTGAAAATATTCTTGTAAATATAACTAAAATGCATCATCAGGTTTGTTTGTTTCTCTTTGCAATATTATTAACACCGTTTACAAATATTACAAAACACTATTGTAGTGTATGTGTGTCTCTGTGTGTAATATTTTAATATAATTATTAAGTACTAAATCAGACAGATTTTTTTGTAGAGATTCTTGCAAAAATAAATTTTAAAACTTTGTTAGATTCCTGACTAATTAAATTTAATTGTTTACAAAGTTTAATAAAAATATATTTTATCTGAATTTTCTTTTAATATTTAAATTTACAAATAAGGAAAATGACTGAAATAATAAAAAAACTGATTATTTAATATATAATATATTATTTGATTACTTAATATTATATTATTACAGGGCTCGAATTAAGCATATCGCGATCGCAAATTGGGATTGGTTTTCACATCTTCGCAATTAGTTTTTTCTTTAAAAAATAATTTCGAGATTTTTTAAAGAAAAAACTAATTGCGAAGATTTTTTTTTTTTTTTTTTTTTTTTTTGGTTGCTTATTTATTTTTTTCTTAATTATAATATAATTAAGAAAAAAAAAAAATAAGCAATCAAATAAATTATGTTAAAAAACATGGTATCTAATGTTTTTTTTCTCTGACCTTACTCGTTTGGTCTACTGATATGCATGCTTGTGCATTTTTTATTTTTTTTTTAATTTAAACGTTTGTATTTAATTTGTTTTATTTTAAACGCGTTTTATGTTATTAATGTTATAAAAACTTAAGGTAGCAGATCCCCATAAAAATCAAAAAAATTCCAAAAATTTTTTTTGTCAATTTTAATGATGAACTTAACAGAGATTAGTTATGTAGAAACAGTTTGTTGTAAACTAATTTAGTTTTTTAAATAGTTACAGTTTAGTGCACTATAGTTTTTCAAACTTCCCTAGCAACTACCATAGTAACAAATTTTTTTATTGGTTTTTTAGCTGTATAGTCAAGTTTTTGGAGAAAACTTAGCTCTAAAAATATCCTGTTCGCCTAATATTTTGTCAGTGCTCAAAAAAAAAATTAGGATAAGTTTCACAGCTTAAAGGGTGGTGCTAATAATACCACATTTTATGGTTATATTTGCATGCTTGCTTAAAAACTATTTTCAATACAAGTTTGCTTGCATCTGTTATATAAAAATTGACTTGTTGCACAATTAGAAAACGTGAATTAAAAAAACAGTTATATACCCAAAACTACAGCCTCATTACCAATTGCAAGTTTTTCAAGAGTAAAGAAGTTTTTTTTGATAATTAATATAAGACAAAAAAGACTTCCGTACTAGGTTTCAACAAAAAAATTTCTGCTGATACCTTATACCAACTAAAGTGAAAGTTATGAAAAAAAGGTTCGTTGACAAAAAATATTCAGAAGGGGCATCATGTTTTTCTAGTGACTTTAGAATTATAATAATTTTATGAATTTTTTATTATGCAATCTTTATAAGTGTTTTTCTCGGTGGTTTTTTTTAATACTGTGCGATACATAAAACACGTTTTTTCAACTTCTGATAAAGATTTTGATTTGAAGTTTCTAGGAAATTTTACTTGTTGTGTTGTATGGGGTTTGTACCTCAATAAAAGTTCAATTTTTACTTTAAGTATATATATATATATATATATATATTTTTTTTTTTTTGGGTACTTCATTTTACTATTTTTTGAAAAAATTGAATAATTATCTGTTTTTCACAAACGTGGTAGAAACCCCAGTTAATAAAACTCTAAATGTACCCTGAAAATTTGGAGTTACTAGCATTTGTAAAACTTTCACAATCATGTTTAAAAAATTTTAAAACTATAACTTAAGCTGTAAATAATAACAGTAAACTACGCTATTTTAAACTCCACCAAACAAGATAATTGAAAAATAATATTTAAATATTAAAGATATTATGTTTAAAAAATAACAATTACAAACTAATGTTGAAAAAATTTTATACTAATGCAACCCCTCCCCTCCTCCCCCTCTTCCTCTTACCACAGAGTGGCGCCAGGGATGAGGAAGGGGTTGAAACTTTTTTTGAATTCATTTTTTTTTTTTTTTTTGCATTAGAAAAAATAAGGTTGGCAGAAAAAATGTACAAGAAGAGTTTTTACTTTTAACTAAGTTTTAAAGACATAGAAACAAAGTCAACAATTTTTTGCCAACCTCAAACACTTCTAAGTTGACAGTTAGGTCTGCATTGCCAATTGATTAACTCTAACTAATTTTTTCATTTCTTTGTTTAGCTTTTTTAGGTATATTTTTTGTGAATTGTGTTTTGGGTGCAAAAGTTATCATTTTTAAAATAAGTTCTTATTTTTAAAATAAGTTTTGATTATCATGATATATTAGAATAGCAATTTAATGTTAAGAGCATTGAAAGTAAAAAAAAAAAAATTTTGACAATGACATTCTAGATGATATAAATAAATAAGAAAAAGATTTGAATAATTTATTTAAAAAAAAAAAAAATGTTTGTTTAAAAACAAAAAGAATTGTTTTTCATTAATCATGCTGCAACAGCATTTTATAAAAGTCATAAGCTTTTTCTATTCATCCAGAAATGCATTATTTTCAACACTTTTAAGCCACCCTTCTGTATTTTCAAATGTGACATTCTCTCTGATTCCAGAACTTTCTGCTTCAAACCATTTATTGGTATTGTATTTATGTAAATCTTTTTATAGCTGTTTTTGATTAAAACTCAACTCAAACTTTTGTGAACTTTTACTTTTTTCTCACTGTGTTGTTTGTATACTGATTGCCTTTTAAAATAAATAATTGTTTGTCATTTTTGCCTCTATTGTATGAATATTTCTATTCTTTTTTTTTTTTATAATTTCTAAATTCTTTTAAAAATATGATGCTCTCTATGCAATGTTTGTCCCACCAATTATAAACTTGTGCTATTGTTATTCAGACTTTCAAAGAGATGTTAGCATTTTTAATTATTTTAAAATAAAATTTCATCTAATAAATTTAATTCATTCAAATAATTCATTAACAGTTAACTTTTTGACCTAAGGACTGTTATGATCTCAAAATTATGTTTATTGCACCACCAAAGGCATACTGTATTTTTTATTGCCCTGCATTTTTGCTTATTCAACATAATTTGAATGCATTCATTGTTTGGTTGTTATAGTCATTAAATTAAAAGGGCATTCTCTACAAAAATACGCTACTAGACATCATTTTCACGAAAGGTTATCATCAGGTTGTCTGTTTGACTAATCTTTATCAACCAAATGATGACCAAGTGTTATTATCAAATTGACTAAGCAAAGGTGTGTTTTAATTCTTTAGCATCGTTTTTACGTGAATTTGGGCTGATAAAATCAATCCAACCTGAACAAGTTACTGGTTGGTATTCTCGCTTACACAATTTGGCATCGTCAAAACAGGAATGTTTTAAAAATATTGATTTCACTATGGAATTTTTAGATGATTTTAACAAATAAATAATAGGAGAAGATACATAGCTAAATTTTAATAATTTTAACACATGGATGCATAAGTTAAGCGAGATTTTAGTGTTAACTCAAATGTTTTAGTATAAAATCTTGGAACAGAATCTGTAGTTGCCTAAAGGCAAGTTTATGATGTAATCCTTGGCATTAGTGGACTGTGCAATATAAATACCTCATCAAAAATGTTTAAAAGTGTCTGTTTATCATACTGATATCAGCAAGCTCGGTTTAACAGGAAAAAAAAAAAAAAAAAGAACTGCTTGAAAACTAGTGTGCAAGACTGCTATTAAAAGATATTTTATTAATATTAAATGATCTTCTGAATTTTTGTTTGTTAATTTGAATTTTTTTAAACCCATTTGTACAATTTTGATGTTTCATCTCGGTTCAATGCGTATATGTTTATTTTTTAATAAGTCCTAATGGTTTTAGGTTTGAGGATACCGCTTTACCAGGAAATAAATTTTTTTTTGTCAAATTGCATTTTTTTTTTCAGAATATTAAATAAAATAGTTCCAATAATGAATTTTAGTTACTAGTTAACAAAAAAAATTTGAAATTTTGAAATTTTTTGTAAAACATATCAAGTTTTAGCCCAAAAAGGCCTAAAATTGTACACATGAATGAAACAAGAAAACTCAAACATAAAATGTCTATTTCTCTCAAAATTTTACACAGATAATTTCACTTATATTATCTAGTTCCTGAACTAAAATGATGTTCATTGCACAAGTAGAGAGGCCAATTTTTGAGTTTTCTATGACTTATACCACTTTTCGGGGGGTTTAAATGAAAAAATTATGAACAATGAATAATAACACTGTAAATAAAGCACCTTACGTCTTGATTTTAGTTCAGTCTCCAGATCTAAGTGATTACTGCAAATGCTGAAAATAGTAGCTCCATATCTTAAACCAATCCTAATATATCTTGTTTCACGTAAAGGTAAATAGTGAAAAATGACAAAACAACATTTTAAAAACAAAAAAACTAAAGAAGTCTAAAAACTTCCTAAAAGCACACAATTTTTTAGCTTCAAGTTCTTGTTCTTCATCAAACCAGCATTTAGAAAATTCTATTTAATAGATTTCTTTTTTTTATTAAAGTATTTTCTTTTCTCTCCATATTGCAAACACAACGCCTGTCCCTTTTCAATGAACCGGTTACAGTCTTACCACTGTGTGGTATATTAAGATATTTTAAAACATGTTTAAGACTAGATGTTCCTTGTTCAAAATCAAAATAGCTGAATTTACTTTGATTTCTAGAGTATATTTCATCATTAACACATTTTTGGACACTTTTTGGACCAAATTACATTATTGATCCCAACTAAAATCTATAAACAAATTTATCAATAAAAATAAATATACATAAAAAGTTTTATTATCTCTAGAGATAAATAAGTGCTCTGTAAAAGCTGATATATAACACTGAAAGTAAATGTTGTTTGTTTGTTTTATTTTAATCAACAGTATAGAACAGACTTGACCATCATACTAAAGTTCAACTTTTTAAAAGTATGCCAAGTATACAAAAATTAGTCCAAAGCAAGAAAGAAAAGTGTGTTGCTAGGGGCCGTTGCTATGCAAAATATGTTTAATTACCTTGCTTAATTATAAAATAAACCTTTTGTGTTTTTTTTTACTTAAAAACAGATTTTAGAAATGAATTCAGTAATAATTATCTTAAACAAAGTAAACTGAAAATTTGAAAAATTTCAACTTTATTTCCTTTTTTAACCACCTTAAGGAGGAAGGGGGAGGGGTTTGTTTTTAATTTCTCCCCCTCCCCTCTTCTTATCTCCTAGTTAAAACTGGCAACAATTATTTTTAGTCATCATTTTTTCAATCATCATTTTAATCATTTGTATTTATCTTGTTTAGTTTTATCCTTAGATAGGGAGTTGATATAATTGGAGTTGATAAAATTTTGAATACATGAATTTACCAGTGGACTTTAGTTATGATAAGAAAACTATTTAACTAAAGACTTTAATAAATGCTTTTTTTGAAAATACCACGCTATTAGTAAATAATTATTGAAAATTGTTCAAAGTATTTTAAATATTTATTAACTATATTTTAGTAAATTCAATTTTAGTAGTTATTAATGTTTTAAATAAATAGTAATTAAATGTTTAAATACTTTAAACAATTTTTAATCAATATTTACATTACATAATATATTTACATATATTAAATTGCATAATAAGTAAAATATAAAAAATAGTGTATTTGATTAACTATTCGAATAAAAAACATAAGTATTTAATAAACGTATTTACTACTATTTTAATTTTTTTGATTTAAATACTAGAAAATCATTAAGTTTAATTTAAAAAATTATGTTTAAAAACATGTTACATTTACTATGGGTTACATTAAAAAGATCTTAATAAAACTTTTATTAAGTTATTGTAATCGTTATTTGTATTATTTTAAAAGTCAAAAGGAAAATGGAAAAGAAACAAAACTTTCTGGAAAAGTTTATGTTTTGATTTTTCGTTTTCATCACATAAACTAAAATAGCAAGCTAAAGATCAAAAGTTCATTCATTCAAAGATTAAGCTTGACGCAAATATATATCAGTAACTGCTTTCAACATTTTTTCAACACTAGCACTACAGTCTAGGAGGCTACTTTAGCTGTGGTTACAACCCTCTCTCAACTCTTTAACTCTGAAACACGAATCTTGGCGAACATGACCGCTGTGCAGAGAAAAAATTTGAGAAACTTTACCTTTACTTACCTTCACTTCTTGATTTGTGTCTTGTCTCTGACCCTAGCTTGTGTTCAGTTTTTCCTTGTTCTCCTTTAGGTGGATCGGACCATGCAATAATCTCTATAAATCCTTTATCTCGTATTTCTATAGACTCAACCTATCATCGTACTACTTACTACTACCTTAAAGCTGACTGGGATTCTTTTTGTGATTTTCTATGGGTTGATAATAAACTCCTGAATAGACCTACAGCTTCTACACTTTTCTGTATCTTTGCACAGACAGGCGTAGAAGCTTTTATTTATTCTTGTTGGTTTCAAGTAAAGGCTCATTCTACTCCATGGTTTTTGCCTTATGCAGTTGCTATTTCTATGTGTATTTTGTTTATTTTTTATCTTTTTCAAAAGGAAAAAAATACTTTTGAGAACAAACGCCTTTTTATTATTGCAAAAAATCAATGCAAATAAGTGCTTCTGATGCTAAGCTCCAACATTCTCAGTTTATTAATTATCTCAGAGGTTGGACTCAAGAGACTTTTGGAAAATCCTCAACAGTGTCATTAACAACTCAATAAGTAATAAAGTTTTTTCATTTGTGATAATTATGTTATATTTTTACACTCTATCAAAGAGCAAATAAATTTCTATACATAGATATATCACTTTTTTTATGTTTTAACATATACACTTTTTTTTTAACAAAAAGTAAATAAATTTTTATGCATAGATATAAAAAATAACTGATCGAACATTTGAAATTAATTTTAAAACAGATTAGGGAATGAGTATTAAAATACAGCTTCTGAATTTTGAAATTCAGTAAGAAAAAACTACCAAATGAAAAAACCATCTTGAAAAATATTTTATAAACATATAATTAAAAAACTTGTTTAAATCCTCTAAGTTAAATATAAAAGTATATATAAAATATATATAAAAGATATAAGATATCTATAAAAGATATAAAATATATATAAAAGATATAAGATATATAAAAGATATAAGATATAAAAAATATATATATAAGATATAATATGGATATATTATTGTAACAATAATATATAAATAAAAGTATATAAAGTAATATTGAAACAAAAAAGTATATTTTATAATTAATATTCCTGTCATTACCATTACTTATGTGTTGTTTTTGAAAAGCTAAGCACGTTGTTCAAAAAAAAAATTTGTTTAGAAGTTTTTACAACAGTTAAACATAAATGTGGATAATAATGATGTTCAAAGATGGCATCCTAACTTCAAACTAGATTCTGTTCCTGATATTGAATTATCATTATTGCCTAGTGCACCTGTTCTTAAATGCTACTCAAGTGCAGCTGATATTTTATTACAGAACAAGAAAGATTTGTCTTGCAAGGTAAAATGTGTTTCTTATTTTAAACTTTTTTTAGTTTTTTATTATATTAGAAGTAATATTTAATTTGATACAATACTTGAAATTTTTTCCATGACTTATTAACATGATTTAATTCTTTGATTTTGAATATATAGTAGATATTATATTGTTGATATACAAAATATGTTTACCATTTATAATATGGTGACTGCATAAAAATAGACCAAAATACCTTTTGTGTTTTTGCTTTGAAATGCATTTAAATTGAAGCTTAAATCTTTTAGGGTTTAACAAAACAGGTTGTCAACAGTCATTAAATAAAAAGTTTTTAAAAGTTAATATTTTTGCCTCTCAAAAATGTTTTTAAATGCAGTGATTATCTTTTTCCGGATATTTCCGAAATTCCGAATATTTTTTACACTAAGTTTTTCTGAATATCCAAAACATTTTCTTTATATATAAGTTTTTATATATAACATATATATTTTTGTAATATATTTGTTTTTTAAGCTTTTTCACAAAAAAAAATTATAAACAACTCAGCTAAAAGTAAAGCTTAAGGGAAAATAAGGGAAAACATTATCCAGAGTTTTTCTGGATATTTTATCGAAACAGTTTTCAGGTGTTGAAATCTTCGTATTGTCCATGATGGAGGAAATAATTAATGATTCAATATCACTTGTATTATATATTTTATTATATAAAAACTACATGCCTTGTGGCTAACATAAAACATTAAGAATATCGGCACATAAATACGATGCCGATAAAACGTGTAAACAAAAATGGTGTCAATAAACTTAACATCAGGAGTTTTAAAATATGACCTGGATGATCTATGTAAATGGTCTTGATACCAAACTGTAAAAATTCACAACTGTGAAAATTCAGATTTTAAGCCAGTCTTTTTACAATACATTGCTAAAAAATTTATTTGATTTCAAAAACATTTTTTTAATATGAACTTTAACTATGTTAATTTTTCCTTATTTAATGTTACATTTCTGCTTTATATTTTTTATTCAATTTTTCAATGATGTGATTTTAGGTCATGAGTACTGTAGGTCATTTTTTAAAGTCCATCATATGTAAGCAATTACATACATACACATGTCTTAAACTCAAGCAGATTTTTAATATATTTTCTAGTTGTTTAGTAAATGCACTCATCTTTCTTTTTCTTTTTTTATTAACTTGTACCATTTATTTAATTTTTTTTTTAATAAAAATGTATTTTTATTAGAATTAAAGTTACAATGTTATAAATGATACATTGTTACAGTGTTACAATTTATACATAGTTATGGTGTTATAACTGATACATAGTTACAATGTTGTAATCGATAGATAGTTACAGTGTTATAGTTGATACATATTTACAATGTTATAATTGATCATGGTTATAGTATTATCCCAGCCGGCACATTAAGTTGTAAATGTGCAATTAAAACTTTTTAGAATACACATCATTCTGGTATGTTAGCCATTTTATCATTTTAAACACACATTAGAAATACACTACAGATGCGTTTAAAAATGAGTATGCAATGCAAATCCTACTGAGTATTCACATTTGAAACTCTTCTAAATAAGCCTAAAATACAGTAATTAGATATTATTCAATACATTGTTTTCTTGGTATCAAATGTGCATTTAAAACTTTTTAGAATATGTCTTATTGGCAAATTTATGTTAGCCATTTTACTGAGTAGAACACATACCAGAAATATGTTTTAGATGCATAGATTATTAGACACATAACACACTTCTGAAATGTGTTTCTGTTACATGTAATACAAACGCAAACTCGCATTGGCTCTAAAAATAATAACAAAAACTATTACTTGAAAATTTTATTAAATTAACTTGTACAGTGTTCAATATGCACATCTATATTACAATTTTTATAATATAATCAAAAAACATCTTATATTAATTTATAACAAATATAATAACAAAATTTCACCAAAATCCTCTACTAGTATACTAATGTATAATTTACCTTGTATTATACAACTAAAAATACACTATACAACGTAATATTCTAAAATGACATTATTAGGCAAACAATTGAAATCCATTTTATTTGGTGGTACATCATAAAGCAGGACGATTTCTAAGAAAAACAAAACTTCTGATGTTTTTTGATAATTCTTCCAAAATTAACAAATCTATATCAGAAAAAAAGAAATTAATTTAACCAAAGGAAAAGTTCTTACTTAAATCTGAATGCATTTTATCATTGTCATCCTTAATAAGACAAACAGCGAAGAACTCAATACTTTGTATAACACTATATAACTGGATATGTAAAAGCAAAGATGAATAACAATATAAAAATTTCTAATTTTTGTTTGTTTAATAAAATTTTTATTGATAGCAGCTTTAATAATATACATATCATTAACAAACTTAACATAAATACAATAAATACATAAATTTAAATATTAACTTCAATGTATATCTAAATTAGTGAGTTTATTTTGTATTTATTATTGGGTATATATAATTTTAGTTAAGTTTTTAAAAAACTGATGTTATTAAGAAACTGCAAGATTATTGCTTATAACAATAATAAAACATTTTTTCTCTCCCTCACTAAGAAGTGTTTTCATTACTTTACAATACATAGAGATTCCATCTTTCTATGTAAATACTCTCTATGTAAAGATTTCATTTTTAAACAGAGTATTTTTTTTTTTAACTAAAATTTTGCTCATTGTACATTTTATATTTTATCCTGAAGGGTTTAAAAGTCCATTAAATCATTTAGCTGCATTATATTTTGCATTTCTTGTGTGTTTTTTTTTAAATACTGTAAGTTTTCAAATTTAAATGCAGATGTATCATTTACAGAACAACTTTAATATTTAAACCATCAACAATATGAAACAAGTTATAAACATTAAAAATTACAGATCTTAAATGAATTATGGATACCCATAAATAGCAAGTGGCAATAATTAATTTTTGTTATTATTATTCTCCCTGTTTAAAAATCTTACAGTTACAGCAAGTGCAACAAACAGTTGTAAACTTTATTGTCTTAAACTTTCTCGAACACAATATTTCTTCTATGTAAAATAATTAGACAAAATTCTGTTGCCTTCCAATGTTCTAGTTCAAAAAGACCTCTTGGACTTTAACTAAGCAGCGGATTAATTTCAAGCATTTGATTTAAAATCAGTCGTTTCCGACCAAAGCTGATATGAATTTTAGATTTTAGTTTCACACAACATAAAGATATTGATGACAAGCTTCAAGGAACAAATTGCACTTAGGCAGGCTCAATGGCAAAAGAAGGAACCATATCTAAACTGTTTATTAAAAATTATATGCTGTTCCTATTTTTATGCAATTGGTAAGCATTTGACCTAATTTTAGCATCAGTTCTTAAAACTGCATTATTTGTATAAATACTCATTTTTTTAAATTACTCTGTCACAGAAGTTTACCAATCACATTCATTTTTTGACAACAATATTTGATACTCTATTTTGACTATCACTTGAATATATATTCACTTTACAGAAAGATAATACTTGTAAATCATTTTTACTTGTTTTCCGGTGACAAAAGATTTTCAGGTAACAATTCATCTAATGAACTTAACAACATATCAGGGCAAACAGTACTAGAGATATATTTATTATCACATATAATATATGTGATAATAGATATATCTCTAGTACTGTATCTAACTCCTGGAGATATATTTATTATCTCTATTATTATTATCTCTAGTATATGTTGGTATACATAATAATACTTGAGCAGAACAATAAATATTGTTTGTAGCATTATCACGTATATCAACATATCAGTGCAAACTGTACTTACAGTTTCCACTGATATATTGTATATTGATATACATGTTAATGTTTAGCTGAACAGTATTTATTGTCTGCTCAAGCATTATTACATATACCAACTAGGGTGGTTCTAAAAACAATTTTTTATGAAAATGTCTGCTGGCACCCCCTGAATGTGTTCTATATAATAAAATAATACTGGATTTAAAAAATTTTTGAATAAAAAATCTTTTTAGGGGTTGCTACAGACCCTCAAAAATTAAATGGTCATTATATTAATATTAATATTATCAAATTTATAATATTAACATTAATATTATCAAAAAAAAATTTTTCAAAAGTATATCATGTTGGGTCTCAAATGAAACGAAATTATATAAAAATTTTAAAAATATGAATAGTTTTATGATTAAATTATCATTTTAGATTTTAGTGAACATAAAGTTGCATTTTTTAACTAAGAACGAAAAATAGGAATTTAACAAGACTTTTTTATTATAATTTTTTTTCTTGATGTTTTTTTATAAAATGATAATTATTTTTAAAGTTTTTATATAATTTGAAACCCAATATGACATACTTTTGAAAAACTTTTTTTTAGTAATATTATGGACCTATTTAATGTTCGAGG
The DNA here is from genome assembly GCF_038396675.1 of Hydra vulgaris. Taxonomy (NCBI): domain Eukaryota; kingdom Metazoa; phylum Cnidaria; class Hydrozoa; order Anthoathecata; family Hydridae; genus Hydra; species Hydra vulgaris. The sequence goes on along the minus strand of NC_088934.1, from coordinate 26,723,053 downwards.
GTCGGTAGCAACCCCTTAAAATATTTTTTAATCAAAAAATGTTTAAATCAAGCATTTTTTTATTATATACAACATATTCAGGGGGTGCCAGCAGTCATTTTCAAAAAAAATTGTTTTTAGAATCACCCTAATACCAAAATATCAGTGCAAACTGTAATGGAAGTATATCTACAACAGCAACAACAATATATTAAACAGAAGTATAGATAGATTTATTCCATCTATAATTCTGGTTTTTTTTGTGTGTCTATTATCTACTATCACATATATTATGTGATAACAGATATATTCTCGTTACAGTTTGCACTGATGAGTTGTAAATGATAACATCATTTAATAATAGCATATGATAACTGTAATAGTTGCTAACTGAACGATATCTTTTCTTTAACTTAATAATATATTAATGAACTTGATAATATATAACATAGTAATATAATATTAATAATATATTATATAATATTATATTATTAAAAAAGCATAGATACATTTGAGATCTTTATCAAAAGAATATCTTTTCTGAAGAGATCCTTTTGATAAAAAATCGTTCTGCTAAAACATTTCACATATATCATATAAGTTATATAAAGACTTTTCATTTAGCTTTTCGTATATTCCTGACAGAATATAGTTATAGAATATAATTTCTATCTAAAAGTTGCATTAATGAAATAGAAATTTTCACTAAACTTCTTGTTTAATTTAATTTTGATCAAGTGGTTTTAGTGTACGCTTGCGCTCTGCACATTAAATTTAATTTTACTGTTAAATGTTTATATTTAAACAAAACCGGGCACGATTATACGTATTTTTAATTATACGTGGTATTGAACTCGAATTTAATACTTATATAATACGTGATAAATACTGTGGCTATTTACAATACCAGATGTGCCGGCTGGGATAATTGATACAAAGTTACAGTATCATAGTTGATACATAGTTATAATGTTATAGTTGATAGATAGTTACAGTGTTATAATTAATATATAGTTACAGTGTTATAATTGACACATAGTTACAGTGTTATAATTGTTACATCATTATAGTGTAATAACACAAGTCAACAAAAAAAAAATTTCTCTGGTACAGAGCAAACAATTTGTTTTTTGTATAGCATTTCTCATTTTGATTTCAAATATGCAACTCAATTTTCACCATCACGTCAAGTTGTAAAGATATTTGGGTTCAAATCTTTAGCATTTGGGGTAAAATCCTTAATATTGTCACAAAAAAAAAATTATTCAAAAGTATGTCTGGATCTCAAAAGAAGCGTATTTTCATAGAGGTTTTTAAAATGTTATATGTTGGTAATAAAAATAAATACTTTTTGTTTTATTGCTGAGAAACATCTTGTTAAAATTTTTTTAAGGGTCTGTAGCATTTTTTTCACATAATTTTTTTGTCAATAAATTTTAAGAAAAAATATTTATGTTTTCTAAAATCTCTATGAAAATACGCTTCTTTTGAGATCCAGACATACTTTTGAATAATTTTTTTTCGACAATATTAGGGACTTTATCCCAAATACTAAAGATTTGAGCCCAAATATCTTAACAACTTGTCTTAACAACTTGACGTGATGGTGAAAAATGAGTTGCATATTTGAAATCAAAATGAGAAATGCTGTACAAAAAACAAATTGTTTGCTCGGCACCAGGGAAAAAAAATTTTTTGTTGACCTGTGTGATTAATATATTTCAAAAATAAATTTTTGAAAAGAAAATATTGCTAAAGTTATTTAAAAAATCTTTTTAAATATAGATTGTTATTTTAATATTGATCATGCAAGCTATTGAAGTTCCGGCATTATCTAGCATAAAAATCTAGTATAAAGGTTCCGGCTACAGACCTAGTATAAAAAGTGTCTTCTATATTTTCTTAAAGAATTTATTTATAAATAATATTGGTTATAAATTCGGTATTTTTTTAAACAAGGTTGAAAAAGCTCTTAAAAATGTGGCGAGAAAATCTTTGTCAAAAGAAGAGGAAAATGATGTTGAAAATCTTTTTGTAGCTAATACTCAAACTAAGTCAAGTATCAAGAGTCTAAAGGGTGTTTCAAATGAGCTTTTAGAAAGAATTAAACTTAAAGAGCAAAAGAAAATAGAACAGGCTTTGACTTGTGATCCTGTAGTTATAAAACGCATGGCTCTTATGGAAAAGTTGCCTGAAATGGCTCGTATACTCAAAACATTTTTTACAGCTGAGAAAAAAGCTGCAATCACTCTTGAAGATTGTTTATTAAAGCTATGCGAAAGTTACGCAACAGCTATTCCGCCAAGTAAGTAAACTAGTGGTTAATTTCAACAAATTAATTTTTTACTTTATATTTCAGGACGGACGGTTTTTTTTTTTTTAATGAACTCAAAAATTAAAGAAATTTATTGATTTTAAGTTTAATTGATTTTTAGGTGAATGTGAAGATCTAGTAAGATCATTAGCAGAACTTGTTCCGTCTTGGGTTACTATTGTTTCAGTGCGCAAGTGTCCTTACATAAAACTTGCGCGCGATGTTGATCTCAATTATGTCATGAATGTGCTATTAACTGCAAAAAAAAATCAAGATTTTAAAACCGTATAATTTTTAACATTATATTTTAGAATTGTATATGAGAGCTTTTTGATTAATTTATTAATCAAAAACTTAAATTATTAAAGGTTGTAAACAAATATTTATTAATATTTTAATTTTAATAAATGATATGTTTTTATTAAAACTTTTTTTGTTGTCATTCATGTTGATATTCTTGCGCTATAGATTAAATAACTCGTTGGAGATTGATGTGGACATTCTAATCAAATAACTTATCCTATTTAATCCCGTCATTGCTTTATTTGAGAGTAAATAAAAGTTTGCGTAATAGTTCCCAAAATTATGTTTAGTTTTCTTAAGTAAGAGATCTAACAATACTCGTGATCTTTTAAATACCTTTGAATAAAGATTTTTAAATCTTATATAGCTAAACAAAAAATTATCAAATTAAATATATTTACACTGTTTTACAAAAAAAATTTAAATAATGGGATTAGCTTAGCTCCAGTGAAAATTTTGTAATTTGTATGTCTCTTCTTTTTTAGTTTTTTTTTTGAAAAAGTATTTACCAAGATTTTGAAGACTGCTTACTTTTTTAGTACAAGATTTTATATTTAAGTGATCTAGCGTTTCTGTTATTTGAAAAGTATTTTTACGAATGTGGTTCTCCATATTAGTTGTTTGCTTACTTAGTTGAAGTTCTCTTGCAACACAATCAAAAACTAGATCTACACCATCTTCTTCTTTAACAGATATTTCAATGGCAACCATACCTTCAAATTCAGCGTAGTTCTTTGCATTTTTAAAAAGTACTTCTCTATGCTCTGATAAATCTTTTTTGTTTCCCACTAATACTTTTGTAATGCCTTGTTTTCCAGAATTTTTTATAATAGAATTCCATAGTGGAAGGGAGGCAAATGTTTCTTTATTTGTTAGATCGTAAACAAAAATTACGGCATCTACGTTTGGCATATAACTTTTTATTAGTCCATGAAATCCAAAACATCCAGCAGTATCAAGAATGTTGAAATCGAAAGTCTCTTTGTTAATGTTAACGCAAACTGGAACGCGATTAACACCGACTGTCGTCGTCGTTCTTGACAAAAAGGTTCCTAAAACATATCTTCTAACTAAGGAACTTTTTCCTACACCAGGTTCTCCTAATACCACAACATTAAAACTTTTTTTCTCTTGGCTCATTTTATGATTTAATTGTTTTACAAGTAATATTATTGCTCAACACTTTAAAAGTATTGTGATTTCAAAAATGTTGTTTTAAATACTTTTGATGACATAAGAAATAAAGTAAACATTGCATTTTGTGTTTTCAAAGCGTCACTTTTTTATATGGTGTCAGATATCAATATGAAAAATATTACAAGTTATCTTTTCTTATTATAAGATTTTATCACACTTAAATGCAATATATTTTGCTCAAAAATATTCATTAAATATAAGTTTTTATAAATATGTTTAATTTTAGTAATTCAGATGGAAAAATTCTTTTTGATTATTCAGTAGAGATTTTTTGACGTTTTTGATGACTTGATGTATTAAATATGTAACATTTACGTATTTTTATATTTAAATTAAAAAAATTTATTACTTAAGGTAAAATAATAATATATGAAAAAATTGTATTTCTTTTAAAGTCTTTTTGGCTTTGAAATCGATAGGTTTTCTAAAAAGCAACAGAAAATTTACACAAAGTTTGGTCAATTGAATCCCTTCTTATCGCATGTCTATTTTGTGTTTTCTGATTTTTATTTCAACACAGTTTTGCTAAACCTCAAACCTGTATTTTAATATTTCTTTCCGATACTTCTTTAATAAAATATGTTTACTTGACACAGAAATTTTGATTCTCTGATACTGGTCACAGAATTTTTGATTCTCTGATTACATTCGAGCTTTTCAAGCTCGAATACAATCAGAGAATGTTGGTCCTTATCAAGACAAGAATTATAATTTATAAGAGTCGAGGACTTTTATAAACTTTTTATTTTCACGTTGAGAGTTTTAGAATTTTTTAAAAATACGCAAAAGAATTTTTAGTTTGAGTACATAATAGCACACTTCAAAAAAAATTTTAAAACTAATAGCTATTAAATGTGCGCATTGTGGCTTTCTCGGTTTTTAAATAACTAAAATAACAAATAGTGTATATTATAGATTATCATTACCGAAACCTTGCGAAAAATAATATACAAAATTTAGACAAATGCAATAAAGTAATGGTGAAATGACCCCATCTAATTACTAAAAAACTATTTACTTTTTCTGTTTGCGTTATTTTGTGAACTTCTAATTTTTTTTTATTCCTATAAATCTATTATTTAATCGTTAAATCAATAACTTGCGCAACTTAGAATCAACATTCGAAAGTTTGATAGTTGATTTTTCCACAAATCATAAATAATAATTAATAGAATAAATTTAGTTTACATTACTTTTTTAAAAAAGAAAAAGAAAAGTCCGTAGATAATAAAAAACGCTTAGGTTCAAATTTGAATTGTTCAAGTGTATTTTTCTTGTTAGTAACAATCTGGTAAAAATATTTCCACATTGAAGGTCCGCGGTGTTGGGTTGAGTATGAATTTAGTTTTAATTTAAATTTTGGGATGACAGAGTTGTCATATGAGAATCTAGTAGGGTATTTATGGCTTATTTTGCTAAAATGAGATTGAAATATGAGTGGAGACAGTCCATATTTTATTTTGTACATAAATTGTAAAACAATATATATGTTAATTTTGTATACATTCGACGCTCCAAGTTTGCATAAGAGAGGTTCATAAGAATCTTTTTTACTTATTCCAAAGACAATTCTACAGGCATGTTTTTGTTTACTGTAGAGTTTTTTAATCATAGTATAATTTATGCTTGCCCAGGCCATGTTACCATAACTTAGGTGACTATGTAATAATGAAAAATATAAACTTTTTAAGGACATGATATTAAGGAAAGGTTTTGCTTTATACATTAATGAGTTATTTCTTGAGAGTTTTCTCTCTAAAGTGTTTATATGAAGCTTCCACGACAAATTTTTATCTAAGATCACCACTAGAAAGTTTATGAAGGTTTCTCTTTTTATATTAGTATTGTTTATTTTTAGATAAGGTAGTTTAAGAGGAATATCTTCATTTTTATTTGGTTTATGAAATAGGATGAACTTAGTTTGATAAAATTTTTAACATTTAAAGAGAGTTTGTTTAACAATTAAACGATTTGTTTATTTATGTTTATTCTTTGTTAACTATGTTAAAAAGTGTGAATAAAACAGATTGGATTCATCCGAAAATAAGATTATATTTAACAAGTTTGATGTTGAATATAAACCATTTATATAAAGTAAAGATAATAACGGTTGAGCCTTGATCGACCTTGAAAACACTATCAGTTGAGGAACCCTGCAACTGATTGTGCATTTTGTTATTTTTGTTGTTTCGTTTTGAATATATTGCTTTCTGCTTGATAAACAATCTTTAAACCAAAGTTATCATTTTTTACTCTATGGACTTCAAGGTTTTTCTGAAGAATGTCGTGGTTTACGGTGTCAAAAGCTTTAGAAAGATCAATAAAACCTCTTAACGTAAAGCAATCATTTCTAAAAGATATATGTTACTAGTTTAATTCAAGCATGATCATTTGAGCGGTTTTTTTTAATCCAAGTTGTTTACCCTATAAAAAACTGTTTTCCGTCAAATAACTGTAAAGTCTATTATACATGACGCAATCTAGTAATTTGAAAAACCATGGTAAAACTGATATAGCTTATTAATTAGTAGTATTAAAATTAACTCCAGACTTATAAATCTTTTTTTTGGTGACTCAAGCAATTCTTGGTTTATCTGGGACAATACCTGATTTCAATGAAAGATTAAAGCTTTGTCGTAAAATCAATATTTGGTATCATTGAACCATCATTGCATCACATCTTCAACCTTTCATTGAAATCAGATATTGTCCCAGATAAACTGAGAATTGCTCGAGTTTTATTGTTTTTTAGAGTATTTAAGGCGGGTTGTTATTCATTAAAATCTAGATTTGCTTCTTTTATAATCTTTCTGAGATAAGGTTTTTATTCAAGTAAGAATGAAATGTTGCAGAACTCGACGGAATTTTCGCTGCTAACTTGTGATCCACATTAGGAAAGATGCTATTTAGATTTTCAGCTATTGTTATCTATTGACTAATTTACCATTGGATGAAATCTCTTTAACTGAATTCCAAGTTTTCTTAGCGTTTCCATAGTGTTTTTTTAACAAATTTGAACAGCAAATTTTTGAGTATTGTTATGTTTTTTCAATCAAGCTTTTACAATATTTGTTAGTTATTTTATTTTATAAGTTTTATTTCTTAGAAATTTCTTATATAGTTTTTGTTTTTTTCTTGAGAATTTGATTAAACATTTTGTCATCTTTTGTAGTTAAAAGTGATTTTTTTGTTTATAACAAATGTTGCCATATATAACAATCTCTACAACAATATTTATCCTATAGTATCCCAACCACCTGGAAACGCGTTTTCATAACATTTAAAAAATTGACCTAAAATAAGTCCGTATGTTGTTCGTATTGCTTGATTGAAATATTGGATCACAGTCAACATTGTATTTAATAGAGATATCATGAATATTCGGTGACATCTCTATTAAATACAATGTTGACTGGGATACCAAATGTATTCGGCCTATTCGGCTACTTTTTTTACTAGAGATGTCACGAATAGTGATTTTGCCAAAAATTGAATATTCGGCTAGGCGTTCGGCCGAAGCACCGAGTATTAGGCTGCCGAATATTTAGTAACACTTAGTTAATTTTAAAGGTTCCAACCTGCTTCATTGAAGTGGATACGATAACTAGGCTGTGTGCGTTTATGTTTCAATTGTGACTAGGTCGTGTCACAACACGCATTATTTGTAGACTGTTACATCAAATTGTTTTAACTATAGTTATGTTTAAAAACCCTAACTCTTTAAACCATTCAAAAATATTACAAAAATAACCAGCACAGGTATAGCTTGCACTTCTGAAGTAATTTGAGAAGTTGCTATTGATAGATATAGCACAAAGAACTCTAAACTTTTTAAAAATGATATCTTATTACAACCTGAACTTTAACGGGTTTAACTTATGGTTTGACTTTAATGGGAATGTCAATTATACGGTAGCCTTTTTTATTGATGCACGTTTTTAAAAACTAATTTCAAGGGATGATTCATAATGCACCATTGATGATTAATTTCCTTTTCGTAAGAAAAAGAAATGTAAATGAAAGCAATCAAACCAATCTCTACAATAAATATGCTCACATATGAAGATGTGGAAAGGAAAAGTCCGATTACAAATTAAATTAGTTTTTACATAAAACTGTTCGCTTAAATTGAACAACAAACCCTTAAAAGTTATGATTATCAAACTCAAAACATTATACTAACAGAACTCTGTTCATAATTGTATAAATAATTTTTATTCATTGATTATATTAAGTGATATACATTAAATTAAGTGATTTTAATGCGGTTAATAAGATTCAGTGGTTATGTTTTGACAAATAACTTAACAACAACAAAGCAAATAAAGTGGTTATGTTCAAAACGACAAAACTGATAAAGTGGTTATGTTCGATATTTATTTTGAATCATTATTGACATTTTTGTTTGCACGATTTTTAAGGAGTTTATTGACCTCTCAAAAGGTCTGTCTTTATTATACCTGTACAAAACATGGTTATTATATTATCAACTGATGTAAAAGAATTTTAGTTACTCTGTTTGGCTTAATAATTGTTGGAATGAAGCTGTGTTCAAGGAGAATATCGATAAAATGTTTAACATCATTAGAAGCATGTTTCAACAGGTTTATATTTGTATCACCAACTATGAAACATGCTTTTGCGTTTTTTGTTTATGAATTTTGTTTAAAAGTAAGCTAGTATGAGCTTTGAATGTTTTAAAATTACCACCTGGTTGTCTATAAATAGTATTGATGATTATGTTTTTAAAGTTTTTGTTGAGTAATTGTATGCACAATGACTCACAATCCGCTTCATTCACACCATAATCCTAACGAAAATAAGTCGATTGAATTGTGAATATAAACACTTACGCATCCACCAGCATGAGTTTCACACGGTTATCACGCATAATTATTTAATTTAAATTGTGCATTTCTTCATACTTACTGTAGCAGGAAATAATCTTCCAGGAAAAAATTCCCCCCAAAAAATCCCGTACGTAAACAGTTTTATTTGAAAGGTTTGTTATTTCGCTATTAATTACTTTGTTTGGTTCTTTATAAGAAATGTATCTTTTTCATTGATCAAAGTATCTTGAGTTCACTCGATACTTTTCCGTAGGTCTTGAAAAGTTTAATGTAAATTTTTTTGTTTTTCTTCTACCAATTACAAACATTTAGTAATTAACTATCAATTTTAATATTCTATTCATTTTTTCATTTTGAAAAGTTTTGTTTTAAATTTCTTACCATTTCCAGAAATAATCTTTAGAATCGAATTTTCTTGTACTTTGAATTTTTCTTTGAACATACTTTCAATATCTTTATAAATTATCATTTTCAATATCATTTTATTTTTAAATATAAATATATAAATGTATGCACATAAATATTAATTATTATTATTAATGCCTGGACCCGTAAAATACTGGTCTTGGTAAATCTATTCCACGATATATAACTGATATACAATATACGATTACAATTGGTAAAAAAGTTTAAAATACATGTGGAAAATATGACATGTGGAAATAAACTTGAAAATATGTGTAATAATGGACTTACCATGACTCGTATAATACGGGCCATGGTAAGTCTATTTCACACCTGCCATTTAGAGCCGACAACACATTTTTCAAAGTGGAGGGGCACGTTTGTCAATTTCAAAAAATATTTCTTAAAATTTTTAAAAAAGACAATTTTTTTTTGGAAAAAAAGTGTGTGGAAGGGGGGAGGGGGCAGAGTTTCCCTGTCGTCGGGTCTGCCAAATCTATACTTATTCTTTATATAGCTGTTTTATTTCAATAATGGTAGAAAATAATTAAAATCTTTATAATCTTTGTTTTGAGTTTCAATACTTCTTATTTTAAAATTGTAAACTTGTATAAAAAAAACAAAAAGATGATTTATGGAAGATTTATTATTTGTATTTATGTAACCCAAGAGTTTTTATTTACGTAAAAAGAAGAGTTTAGTTTAGTAAGAGAGTTAAGTTTGTTTACGAGAAAAAAGGATTTTTAATTTCTCATTGTGTTGAATGCGAGAAAACTACATATAATACTTTTAGTTTTAATGTCGTCTAAATAACTTTTCTAAATAGCCGTTTTCATCTAGAAAATTGTACTTTAAATATGTTTTGTTCATTTAAATAACCCCCCAAAAATGGAAAAACCAATGATATATTATATAATTAGATATCTATCTTCGAATCGAAAAGTGAATCCGCTTTTTGCCCTTTTTACAAATGGCGGATTAAATTTAAAAACAAATATTTTTAACTTTTATTTTCTTAAATGAAGTAAATATATTTTAAATTTACCTACTATTTGTGTCAAAGTGTTAAGCGGAAATTATAATACTTGTTAAATAATAATTTATGATTCCTTAATTTATTTTCAACTAAAAAGGGTTTTATATTTTGAATAGGAAAGCAAAACGACAAACGCTTTTGAAGCATTTTTATGAATTAAAATACTTTTTAATAAACATAGGCTCATAAAAAAACTTTTATAAGTATTTTATAATTATTAAAATTTGTTTTTCAATTATCTTTAATTTATTTATATTTAACTTTTGACTTTTATTTTTAATTTTGGGCATTTTTAACTTTTATTCCACACCGGCTAGAGCTTTCGCCCTTTTTACAAATGGCGGACTATTGTCATAAACAAAAATAAGCGGCTTCATTTTTTGTCCAATAAAATCCCGCATTATTTAATTATAATATCATTGGGAAAAACAGTAAATTACTTTTTTTACGCGTTTTTTTTTTTACCGCTTTTGCGACATGCGGCCTTGCGTTATCATGAAGCAGCCTAAGTTTGTCACGTTGATCCGCCCATTCTGATCTTTGACTGCGATTTCATGACGCAACTGAAAAGAAGAGCTTCCCGCAAATAACGTTTTTCCGGCACGAAAGTTGACATCTTCTAATCTAAAAATAACACATATTTATAACATTATATTGGGAAAATCATATATTGATTGAACGCTGATAATACAGAAAACATAACTAAAATAAGTTACATTAAAATAATTTTATTTTGACAAAATATAACAACAACAAAAAACGCGGAAACTAACTTCTGGACCTAATATATCTGAAAGTGTAATTTAAAGTAGGTCGCATGTGCGGCCTAGTGTTTTTCTGTTAGTTTAAAGGTAAGTGTTAAAAAAAAGGTTGGGCATTTTAAAGGGTTTTATTTAAAAACACTTTGAAAAAAAGTAAGCATAAAAAAAATTTCAGTATATGATGTCATTGGACTAATATATAGTTAAGAAATTAAAATGTTGTAATATTGTCTGACTGGCCTCATATTTCTTTTTTATATGATTTTTTCATTTCACCAATATTTAAAGGGTAAAATATTGCCATTTTCTTTGTAAAATTATTACACTGAGCTCAAAAATAAAGTAGGGAAAAAATTATATTAGTTTTAGAGTGCTGGGGTTCTCTAGATTACATTTACAAAAAGAAATTACTCCAATATAGAAGTTGATTTTGCTCACCTCTGGCCCCCTGTGCATTGTAGCTATCAACGTGGTCGTTTTTAGATAAAACTTATCAAAATAATAATAAAAAAATAACCACAAGCAAAAAAAAAAAAAAAAATTGGTAGGTATAAATAGATATCTGACATTTTACAATGATAACTCGCGTTGTGTCAAGTTTGATTACGAAGCCGTCTGCGACAATAAAATAAGTAATACTGAAATAAGAATATAGTAAATAATATTAGAAAGAATATAACAATGATAATAGTATAGAAAAAAAATTGCTAATTTGAATGCTAATGTTTTTGAATGGATTTGTTAAAGAGAATCTGCTAACTTTTAATGACTTTGAAAACAAATTAAAAAATTGAGACTTTGAAGTTTTAGAAGTCAGTAAAAATAGAATAATATTGCACAAGAATAAAACATTTAACAATAAAGATATTAACCAAGTTAAATATTATATAAAAACATTTCAATCAAATTAAAACTTTTAAAAAATTTTTTAAACAATAATTTAGTAGTAACTTAAATAATAACGCAGAAACAATAACAAAAACTTAATCACATGTTCACAAAATATTTCCACAAAGTACTATTAGAAAACATTTAATAAAAAAGATACAATAATTCCAAAATGATCACTCAGAAATAACCCACACTTATCTCTATGAGTTCCAACTAACTCAAATGCAGAAACTGTGGCTTGTATTTTATTTGAATCTCTGTAATACATTCTATCGTATCTTGCTCTGGGATACTTTCCTTGAAATGATTTGTTATCATTTAGCAGTACATCCCAAGTAAACTTTTTAGAAGAATCTTTACCTGCAGACTCCCACGCATCATTGCATGTATCCTTAGCAAACATGCAATTTATGCTTTTAAGCTCGTGCTCTCTGATATTTAAATCGCCAGCAAATATGACAAAGTTAGATAATGAAGTTTTCAAAATTGTTTCAAAACATGAACGCATTTGCTCTATTCTCATAACAGAATTATCACCTAAACTTTCTAAGTGTGTTGTCATAATCAGAAATGGATGATTATAGAAAAGAATTTCACACTTTAACAATGAACGTTCCATTTTACTGTTTTTAAATAACTCTGGATTAAATTTAACCATAACAATGTTTATATCCTTCTTTAGCATTATCATGTTGAAGTAATTACTATTTTTGTATGGAAAAAATGAGTATCTATAATTGAAAAAAAAAAGTAAAAAATATTAAAAATTTTTCACTATAATGTTTTCAGTGTTTCACTACTTAGTCATATTTATAAGATTTTACTTTTGGCAAAATTGTTCAAAAATAACCAAGTGCTCATCTAAAACTTCTTGTAACATAACAATATCTGGATAATGGGTATTTATAATACTACATATTCCACTACCACGTTGGTCAAAACACCAATCATCCAAACCATCAATGTTCCAAGAAAGAACTTTTAAACAACAAGGTCTGAAATCAAACAAATAAAAATTAGTTAAAGTAATAACAAAAGACAACACAAAATGTAACAACACAAATACATAATTATAATTTTCAAATAGATTGTATTCTAGACTGGCCCAGAATTACCACAGTCCACGTACCACCAAAAATTCTAGCTCCAAAAGGTAAAAAACAAATAGGGAGCATAACTAGTGCTGAACGAGGCAACAATGTAACAATGATTGCAGCCATTAATGCTACTGGAAATAGCATCCCACCATTACTTGTATTTCCACGTGCTAAATTCAAAGACTACATGTTAAATAATTGTCCTCCTGGAAGTGTAGGAGCAGCTAATAAGTCTGGATGGTCAAATGAAGTCATTTTTGTGCAATTTCTTGAACATTTTATTAGTAATGTGCGACCGTCAATTAAAAAACCTGTTCTTTTATTAATGGATAATCATGAGAGTCATGTAAACATTTCTGTTATTGAGTTAGCAAAAAAATCAGGCATAGTTTTAATGACATTTCATCCTCACACAACCCATAAAATGCAACCTCTTGATCGTGGTGTTTTTGGACCATTTAAAACTTTTTATAACAATGCCATGAATAACTGGATGATATCACCAGGCAATGCTGGTAAACCAGTCACAATTTATGATATATCTTACCTTGTTGGTCAAGCTTATCCTCATGCTTTTGTACCAAATAATATTATAAACAGTTTTAAATGTACTGGATTTTATCCATTTAATGAAAATATTTTTACTGATATTGACTTTTTAGCTGCAAATGTTACTGATAGGCCAATAGTGAATACTGAAGCTTGCCTTTCTAATGAGATTATTGATGTTAAAACTGCTCCATCCAGTGTACCATCAACGTCATCTATTGTTTTAGGGGAAATCCCTACTGTGAGTTTACCATCAAGATCAATTGTTTCACCTGAGATAATACGACCTCATCCTAAAGCCAAATTAAGAAAAACAAATACTTCAAAAAGACGTAATAGAAAATCATGTATTTTAACTGATACCCCTGAATTTAAAGTTATTCTAGATTCAAAATCTAATAACCAACAATTTAAAAAGACCTCTTTAAGCAAAAGAAAAAAAATGGCAAAGCAGATTATTTTTAGTCAGTCTGACATATGTTTAAATGATGAAAGCTCTAATGAAATTGATTTTGGAGTAAATATACTTGATAATGAAAGTGAAATTGTTTCTGGAGATTTTTTAATTGTCAAGTTGGCTGGAAAGAAATGCTCTAGATTTTATGTAGCAGAAGTTTTAGAAGTTGTTGGTATAGTTTACAAAATTAAGTATCTTAAGAAATCAGGAGACTTTTGTAACAAGTTTATAAGAGAAGATGACAATCTTTATGATTTGGAACTTAAGGATATTATTATGAAACTTCCACCACCAAGTATTGGTCATGGTTCATCTAAGCGTCAGTATCTTATGTTTGATGTTGATCTGACTATTTGCAATAGTTAATATATTTTACTCTTTTATCATTGTATTTTTTGTTGTCATCATTAAGATATTTTCTATAAAAAGCATTATGATCATATGTAAATGAATATAGACGGCCAGCTAACATAAGTTATAAAAATATATTTTTGCTCTTTTCTTATCTAAAATAATAAAAATAACTGTATATATTAGAAAATATGTTTTGTACAATTAAATCGCATTTAAAGTTTTGGACCTTAATCCTAATTATTTCATGTAAGTAGCATCTAACTAAAGAAAATATGTGACTTTATCTAAATAGTTATAATAACTGATTTTATTGAAAAAAATTAGTAATACTGAGTATCGTAACTTTAATACACAAGTCTTTGCAAGATTGTAAGGATTGATTTTTCTAGTTTTTTTTAGACAATTAGGCTTGATTACAAAATAATTAGATTTTTTATATTGATATAAGATGGACCAAAAGTTTCTATATAATATATAACAAGCTAAAATATTAAAAAGGGTTCAAACATTGCATGATTTTTTAATAATAACATTTTGGTCAAAGGAACAACGCGCATCGGTCAAAGGTACAACGTACGTGTTGTACCTTTGACCAATAGACTTCTTTTTTTAAAACGCGGGAAAAAGATACTTCTTGGTCAAATGAAAAAAAAGTTCTAAGTATAATTTTTGGGCAAAATATAAGAGATTATTATAAAGTTTGAATGGTTTGGATTTACTCAATAGGCTACGCAAAAAACGCCTTAAAGCAAAAAGTGGTCAAAGGTACAACAGGTTCCCCTACCCAAAATTATTTATTTTAAACAAAAACCTTTTTTTTCATATTAACAAGAAACATATCGGTAACCTATAGTATAAACGAGTTATAGCTAAGAAAAGATAAAGCTCTAGGCTTATATAAGAAAAATAACATAAAAGGCTAAAGCTTGATGATTATGATGATGACTTGTCAAACTTATTTGAAAAAGAAAGTTTGAAAAATCAACAATAATAAACTGCTTTAAGAACGACATTTTTTGTAGAATTACAAAGAAATGCGTCATTAACGTAAACAATACTAAATTTTTCTAGCGGTTTATTTATTTTTTCTGCATAAAGTTAAAGTTTTCAAGATAAAAAAATGTTTTTTTCTAATCAAAAACAAAAATATCTGAAATTTATTTCTAACTGTCTATTTAAATAAAAATTGGTTGCAACATTTAAAACCATGTTTTTTTATAAATGTTTTATTCACATAATTCATAAGCATTTTGTGAACTCAAAGTTTGACTCCTTATCAACATTACCTTGTATTAATAACTGGTTCATTAAGGAGTTAACTAGTAACTACCATAATTTAAATTGAAAAAATATACCTAATGGGCCAGTTATTAAAAGTAAGAAATATGGCAGGAATGATTACACAAAGCTGGATTTGCTATGCATAGGATATCAAGACAATAAATTTATCTGCAATTTGTTTTTCTAAACCAGGACTCATTTTAAATGCAAAATAAAATTTAAGAGCTATCTATTGCTTGAAATATGTGCTTTTAACCCAAACAAAAAAAGAACAAATAATAGAGGCATGCAATTTTATTATAGATTACTGGACTAAGCCATGGTTCTCTTGCAGAAGAAATATTGACATAAAACAAAGTTAAAATTAGCATTAACTGGTAATTGCCACCAGTGTTTGGAAAGACATTGTGATACTTGGATTTGTCCTTTAGACATTGATTACACAAATGAAGTCTGCAAAAGGTTGCTTGGGAAAGTTAAAATAGTTCTCCAATAAAATGTCATTAACTTAGAGGCCAAATTTCTGAGACACTCTAATCTAAAAAACTTTGATCTGCGTATTATTGTAATATAATAATTTAATGTTTAAACTATATTTACTTCCATGATGCAATTTTTTTACAACTGAAAATTTAGAAATCTACAATAGACTTTTATATGTAGTTTGTAAGAAATTGTAAGCCATTTTTAATTCATTTTTTTAATTATTAATTTAGTTTTTCTTTTTTTTAATTCTGATTCGCTCCCAACAAGGCTACAACCAACCACTATTAAGTTGAGAGTTACTAGAAAAAAATGGAAAACTTGGAAAGTTAGAGGTTTTACGATTCAGGAAAACATGAAGATTGGAAAGAGTTCCAAAGCATTGAAGTGCGGGAAAAAAAACAAGAAATTTCAATCCACCCCAAAAGTTTATGTTTGAAAAACTTTAGCATTTCAAACAAGTTTGCGCAGGTTTTTAAATCAGTTATAATAAAAGCTATTTTTAAAATACTTTTTTTAAATGTATATACATATGTATATATATATATATGTATGTATATATATATATATATATGTATGTATATATATATATATATATATATATATATATATATATATATATATATATATATATATATATATATATATATATATATATATATATTAAAACACTTACATATTATCTTTCTCTTGATCATAATTTGCCATTAACTCTATTTGAATTAACAAAACCAGTATACTATAAATTTTGGTTATAAATAAGAAAAGCAAGGGAACTATAACAATTACTTTACCAAAAAGAATAAAAAAAAAGGGATATAGTCAAATGCTTAATCAATATTAAAACTAAACAAAGCATAATTCCAACGGACTGTTGGGATTACTGTTGAAAAGTAAAAAATTAAAAAGTTTAAATGAAAAAAAAAGCGATATAAATATAAATATATAATTTTATACAATATCTTTATTGAATTTTAAAAAGCTTTCGATTCTGTAGATGTCAACAATTTACTCTTTAATTTGCCTCTTTTAAATAACATAATTATTAAGTTAAATTTAACACATTATTAAGATGAATTCAAATCTTATATTAATAAGTATTCTTTATACTTGTGCCACTAAATGCTTCCGGCCGCCATCTTGAAAAAAAAAATCCTTTCCTAAACAAAATCGTCATTTTACTTATTGTAGGTAAGGGGCTGTACATAAAAACGTCACGCAATTTTTGACCCTCCCTCCCCTTGTCACAATATTGTTACTCTTTAGTAACACGTACGAGACGTCACAAAACCGCTAACCCCTCATCTCCCCAAAAGCGTGACGTAATTTATGGACGACCCCTAAGGTGTTTTTCAAAAAATGGTTCTTCTCATCTTTATCAATCTAACTTTTTTCTATGGAAGAAAGCCTTCTGGTATCAACAGGGTGCAGCCTATATGATATATTGATAAATTATATATAGGGGAGATGGGGGCGCATTGATCGCCGGGGCAGTATGATCTTTTGGCTTTTACTCGTTCATTTTTGCCTTACTAGAAGTGAGGTTGCAATTTAATTAACCATTATGCTTCCCTAATTGATTATTCGTAATATTTTTTCATAAGGTTATCAGCGTCAAAAAAAATAAAGAAAATATTGTTTTTCGTCATAAAAAGTGATTTTTTTAAATCGTACTATAATTCAAATATATTTTTATTTAGATGTCTGTATGGGTTAACAACAATTTTATTTTAAATTTGTAAGTGTTAGGTGTATAATATAATATATAATTTTTATTTGGCTGCAATTTATACAGTAGATATTGCTATCAATATGTTGCCTATACCTATTGGGGTACATTGATCTTTGACTATGCGGGGCCCATTGATCGGAGGATCAAAGTGCCCCATAGAAGACGAATTGCCCCATGTTTTTGTTTATAAGCAATACAGTTAAACGAATGGAATTGTATTTATAATTTAAAAAAAAACTATATATAAACAAACAATAGCTTTTAGCATTTCATTTTTTAAATCTACTTATGTTATAAGCTAGTAATAATAATACTATTATTTTATAATATCAAAAGAATAATATTTAACATAATAATTAAAAAATATTTAACATAATATTATGTTAAATATTAGCATTTATTAAAAACATATGTTTTTATTGATATATTTTTTTACAGATCTTAAAATGGTTAGAAATAGAATTAAAAAAACAAATAAAGTTGCTATACCAAGTGAAACAATGAAAGTAGCTGTTAATAAAGTTTTAGAAGGAACACAACTGAATGTTGTAGCACATCAGTTTAACATAGATAGAATGACTTTAAAAAGATATTGTCGTAAAAAGAGGCTTAATCCAAATGAAGCTTTCAAGCCTAACTACAACAATAGACAAGTTTTTACAGCAGAAGATGAAAAAAGTTTATCAAGTTATTTACTAATTGCATCAAAAATGAACTATGGCCTTTCAACTAGGTCAACGCGATTATTGGCATATGAATTTGCTTTAAAAAACAATAAGATATGCCCATCATCATGGATCAAAAATAAAATTGCAGGCATTGATTGGTTGCAAGGTTTTATGAAAAGACAACCAGAGTTGTCTCTACGAACACCTGAAGCAACGAGCTTCGCTCGATCAACAGCTTTTAACAAACACACTGTAAGAGAGTTTTTTCAAAATCTTAAAACGGTAAGAAATCGATATAAATATAATCCTAACTGTATATATAATGTTGATGAAACTGGTTTAACAACCGTTCAAAAGCCGGTAAAGGTTTTAGCTGGTAGAGGTAGCAAGCAAGTTGGAAGAATCACATCTGCAGAACGAGGAACATTGATAACTGCATGTTGTGCCTCTAATGCTATTGGAAATTCCATTCCTCCATTATTTATTTTTCCTAGGGTAAAGTTTCATGATTACATGATTAAGGAAGGACCTCCCGGATGTGTGGGATTTGCAAATCCTTCTGGTTGGATGAACTCAGAAATTTTCATAGAATGGATTAAACATTTTGTTAAATATTCAAACTGTTCTCAGGAATCTCCAGTTTTGTTACTTCTCGACAGTCATGAAAGTCATATTTCTGTTAAAGGCTTGGAGCTTGCAATTCAACACGGAATTACAATGATAAGTTTTCCTCCCCATTGCAGCCATAAATTGCAGCCATTAGATAGAACTGTTTTTGGACCATTGAAAAGGTTTTACAATTCTGCATGTGATAATTGGATGGTTTCAAACCCAAGACCAATGACCATTTATGATATTGTTTCAATAGTTCGAGAACCGTATACAAAAGCTTTCTCACCATCTAATATACAGACAGGATTTAGAGTAGCTGGCATTGAGCCATTCAATTCTGAAATTTTCAAAGATGACGAATATTTACTATCATCAGTTACAGATAGAGCTGCTCCAGATACAGTTACTATCACTCCTGTCAACAACATGGAATCTGAAATGATACCAGCACATGTTAATCACATAGAGTCTGAAATAACTATAGTAAATATTGAAACAAGTATTTGAAACAAAGTGTCAACAAGTGTTGCTTCTATAATCTCACCTGAGGTTTTAAAACCTTACCCAAAAGCCAGAAAAAAAATGTTAAAAGTAGGCAGTTAAAAACAAGGATCTTGACTGATACTCCTGTCAGAAATGAAATTCGTTTGTCAAAAGAAAAGAAAATTTTGAAGCAAACCAAAAATCAACAAAAAGTCTCCACAAAAGATAAGAAAGAAACTAAGAATTACTTGCTTAGGAATAAAAAACAATGTAAACCAAAAGCTGCTTCACAACTTGACTTTCACAAATGATGAAATATTCTTAATCAAAATATTGTACTTTTAACAAGTTTTGTAAACTTAAAAGTTGTATTCTTATTTCAGTCTTTATATTTCAGTTCTTATAAATTTCAAGTTGTTGTAAAGTTTTAAACGTATATAAAGCGGGTAGCTTATAGCTGCTGTGATTTATACATTTTTTAATTAAAAATTAGACTAGTGGGTTTAACTGCTATATTTAAAAAATAATTAAAAAATTTAGATGTATTATATGTTATACAATATTACCCTTTGACTAAATTATTTACAAGATTTAGTTATAGAAGTGTTAAACGTTTAGATAATTTTACGCATATAAGATCAATATGCCCCAAGTCGGAGATCATAGTACCCCATAGTTTGGGGTACATTGATCTTTTGAGAGGGTTGTTTAAAAGTTAAAATTATTCATGTTTATCATTTTTTTAGATCAAAATATTTATATATTCCAAAAGCCAGATAGTTCTACATGTGTTTCGTAGTTAATAAGTTTTTACATCTCTTTCAGGTTCTGCGCAATTTTCAAAACACTGCTACGGCGATCAATGCGCCCCCATCTCCCCTATATATATATATATATATATATATATATATATATATATATATATATATATATATATATATATATATATATATATATATATATATATATATATATATATATACATATATATATATATATATATATATATATATATATATATATATATATGTGTCAGCCTATATGATATGTTCGTTACAAATTATTACTTAAGACATATACAGCCTATATTGATATGTCCATTATCAATTTCTGGATTCTGTCATGGAAGCGTAATCTGTCAACTTCACTTGTCAGATTCAAATTGGCGGTAGCAAATTTGTTGTCTATGTACCAGGTGTCGCGTAAATGGAAAACGGGTCGCCCATCACTTGTTGATTTCACACCACGTGTCAGTCCAAAATTTGTTATTCCCCATAAAGCAATTCGATCTGATCAAGTTAGACATTGACCATTTTAAATGAAAAGCGAGCTCATTGCAAGTATGCCAAGTGCTCCGCCATGACATTTATTTTGTGTGAAGTGCGACACAGCTCTATGTCTCAATAAAGACCGCAACTGTTTTAAAGCCTTCTATCAATAAAATTTTTATTTATAATATTTCTTTATTGAATGTGTATAACTTTCAAACTAATATTCCAAGAAAAACTCTCTGTTTAACAACAAACATTAGTTTTTCATTTCTTCATAAAGTGCCACTACTGCATGATGTATCATATATGATACAAATAAATATTTTGCAATTTGTATACCTTAAAATAGCTTTTTTTTAAATTTGTATGTATTTTTTGATTTTGGGGCATAGAATACTTCTAGATTTATTAGCTTATTTCAATATAAAAAAAGTTATGCAAAAAGGGGTTAAAAATCTTACTGTTGACTACAACCAATTTTTTAAAATTCATTTAATATGTAATATGTTTATCAAGATTTTATGTTATTTAATTTAGTAAAATT
The DNA here is from genome assembly GCF_038396675.1 of Hydra vulgaris. Taxonomy (NCBI): domain Eukaryota; kingdom Metazoa; phylum Cnidaria; class Hydrozoa; order Anthoathecata; family Hydridae; genus Hydra; species Hydra vulgaris. Next base: position 26,701,786 of record NC_088934.1, on the reverse strand, counting down.
AATTGCGGTATATTATGGAGTCTTAACTTTAGCTTTAATTTCAAGACCTTTGAAATTTCAAGTTCTAGCAAATGGAAGTTTTTAAGTTATGACTTTGCTGGAATTATTTTAAAAATTACGAAGACATTTAGACAATAATTCCTCAAAGAAATAAAAGAAAAAGAGCTACTACTACAAGCATATAATTTTTTTCTTTCCTTGTACTTATTAAACATGGAACATAATTTTGAGTGAAAAAAGCATGTTTTTTAGGATTATGGTTTTAAACACTTTGTTGAGGTTTTAGCTCCTTTGATCGATGATCATGTCCAAATTAAAGACGTTTTTTATTTTATTTAAAACAGTTTGAAGCAAACTGACTGAGCAAAATCCTCAATAAGTCCAAAAAGAGACTTTATAAAAGTCTTAAACTCTGCATAAACAGATAAAAACTTACATTTTTTTTTTAAACACAGCAGAAGTAGTTGTATTAATGTGGTTGCCCAAGAAAAAATATTTTATTTGGCCCTGTGAATTTAAATAACCAAATTTTGGTCTATATGCATGGCCTTGACAAAAAATATATTAAAAGACGCTAATTTTTTTTTTTTTTGCTTTGATTACTCTACTTTATCGTTAAAGTAAGACAAAAATATGCAAAATTTTAAAACATGATATCTACAGGTAGTAACGTAATAACAACATCAAGATTTTAACATAGCTTTTAAGGTGATAGTAAAATCTATTTATTATACCATTTTTTTGACTAACTCATTTATTCAAAAGTTATGCCTCTATTATTAAAAAGTGTGTTTAAGACAAAGCACTGTTTGTATAAATGTTTAAAATTGAAAAGTTAAAAAATTCGAAAAAGAAAAAGCCTATGATGTATGGATTATATATGAGAAATGAGTCATTCCTGCAAATTTCAACTTATTTCATCTATTCATTCTTGAGTTATTATGATTTAAAATCTTAAAAATCAGTTAAAATCACGAATGTGATAAAATCAAGTTTTTATCTAAAATAATACAAAAATTTTCCCTAAGATATGTTAAAAATCACCAGCAACATAAGATTCACATTTTTAATTCTCATTCTTTTTATCTATATAGCCTATTTTGATTGCTTTTTATTTGTTTTTAATGATTGGACTGGATCGCTTTTCCATTCTTGCTACACGTTTTGATTTTGTGCAATAGATTATTATATTTCTATAAAAATTTTTATTTACCACTATATAAAAAATGAAAAAAAAGAGAGTTTTATATAAATTGAATTTATCCATACATCATTTTAAAGAGGATAAAATGCTTCTAAAGAAACACTTAAATAAAATTTTTTATTTTTTTTGAAAAAAAAAAAAAATTCTTTGTTGGACAACCACCTTAAACAAAAAATTTTTTTTATTTCATTTCATTTAAAACCTAAGTTAAAGATTGTTGAAGATAAAATTTTTATAAAGTTTCGATTTAAGTTTTACAAGTTCGCCTAAACTACGTCAAACTACGTCAAGTAGCTGCAATTTCTTTACGGAACTGCGTCACATTCCGCCTCCAAAAAAACTAAAACTTCGAAAAAAGTACATAATTTGTCCCTAGTAATAACACCTCATAAATAAAATTTTGGACAAAATTTAAAAATCAATATTTTAAGAACTAATAAGTTTTATTATTTAATATTTCAACTGTTAATATGTTAGCATACGTAGTTTATAAATATATTAAAATAATTAATTCAAATACCATATTTAGCAATATTCTAATTTTTTTGAAAGATGTTTTATTTGAGTAAGGAAAATTTTTTTATTCATCTTTGAATAACAATATCTAATTCTTGCTTCAAGCTCTTCCAAATTCTCAGTTCTCCAATTATTCTCGTACACTAGCCGTTTTAAATCACTCCAAAAGTTTTCAATTGGTCCTGCGTCTGGAACGTTAGTTTGGGTACAACTTTGATATTTTTTAATTTTAGTTACTTGCATCTGGAACATTACTTTGGGTACAACTTTGATCTTTTTTAATTTTAAAAAGTCGATGACTGACTTTGCGTAATGTGATCCAGCTAAATCAGGCCAGAAGATAAACTCATTGTTTTTTTTATAATATTCTGATACTAGAGGAAGTAAAGTTTTTTCTAGTATCTCTTTATTAGTGTACTGGTTGATTGCCTGCTTACTGTGATGAATATAAAGAGGGCTTATTCCACGGGGGTTGATGCAACAAGAAACTAAGAGCTTGTCCTTGTACTTTTTACGCAAATTGTATCTTACTTGGTCAGAACATTGAGAAGGATCAGCGGCATAAAACCTATCATTACCAGCTAATATGCTATTGTTTAAGGTAAAATAGCTTTCATCATCCATGATTTCATCATGATATGATGTGTATAATAATAATTAAAAGAGCATCTTGTTCGGTAACCTATTATTTATTTAATATGGTAGTAATATTGTTTTAATACTTTGGCTTATATAGTATAAGCCATCAAACTGAAAAAAAAGACCTTAAACCCATTTTAATCAGTCGCCAGAACCATGTTCTAAATTTAATTAAATTTTAGAACTTATACCCTATATTGACCTTACAAACCTTGTTTTTATTTTTCATAACCAATACTTCAGTCAAATATGGACTCCATTTCCTTTGGTTCATGGATTTTTGAGTTAAAAAATATAAAACGCTCTGCTAACTAAAAATACAACGTTGAATCAACATAAAGTATTACACTTCGATAACTTAAAATATAACATTGCTGTATTTTAACGTTCATACATGACCTGTTTAGTTAGCGAGTCTGATAAGTTTTGAGTCCAAAGAGACAAGACCAAGACCGGTTTAAAAGGATAGAGATAGGTATCCATTACGCACTAAAAAAAGCAAATTTCTACCTTTGGGTAGGATATGTTATATACCCTTCGTAAGGTATAATTTTCTACCTTTTAAAGTAAAAAATTATACCTTTAAGGTAAAAAATTGTATGACAAACCATTGTTTTATTATAACTTTCGACCGCAGAAGATAGAAAATTACACCTTACTACAAGTATATTACATATCCTACCCTAAGGTAGAAATTTCAACCTGTTTTTTTAGTGTGTAACAGTCCTCGTTGTAACAAAAACAAAATCTAAATCAAGTCAGCACAAAAAAATACACGCAAAATATTCCTACTTTTCTTTTACGTGTAAAAATCTAAAACAATAATTTCTATGTAAAATAATTAGTTTTATGTTAGTATTATAAATAATTAGTATTTATATTAGTTATTAGTTTTATAAATAATGTTTTTAAATTATTTTGTTTCTCTCGAGACTCGGGTTGTATACATACATGAATTCATACTTTTAAAGAACTTTTTATAATACTTGTGATCAAATCTATCTAGAGCAACGTGTTAAAAACCAAGTATATAAGCACTTTTTTAAAAAAGGTAAACCTTTATTAGGTATGTGACATGAAAAGTTTAATTTAGTTAAAAACGTGGTTATCATATTATAATATAAATGGTTTTAATAAAGTAATTTAAAGATAAAAGTTTATCAAATTCTATAAAAAGTAATGACGTTTTAAGACCCAAACTTTTTATATGAATTTATTCATATAGTTGTGACTAAATTTATTAACTAATTTAGTAACTAAATGCATACTGGTATCAAAAGAAATATTATTTAAAAGGGCGCTAGAGACATCTTCAACACTCTTTAATATACTAAAAAATGTAGACATGCTGATAAAAATTGTTTTTTTTTAATTGAAATTGTGGATTTTTGTTTGTAGTTATTTATATATTTTGCCAGATCTTATTTATTTTGATTTAAATACCTTTAGTTGGGTAGGTAGAAGCCAGTTTGGTTACGGGTAGTGATGGTTTCACTCTCCCGCTCCCCACTCAATATTATTGAGTGGGGAGTGAGAGATTTTATACTAAATTTTACTTATTAATATAATATGTACAATCTAGTGTCAAACACACTAAAAAAGAGAATTTTCTACCTTAGGTTAAGACATGGGATATCAAGGGTTATAGTAAGGTATAATTTTAAACCTTTTAGGTAGAAAATTATATTAAAAATAATGGTTTGTAATACAATTTTCTACCTAAGAAGGTAGAAAATTATAACTTACTAAGGTTATGTTGCATATCCTACCCTAAGGTAGAAATTTCTATCTTTTATTTTTAGAGTGAAGAATAGAGGTTTCAATTATAAAAAATACATGCTAAGGCATTAAGAGCATACGTTATGGGATCTTTTCGATCAAAAATTAAACTTAAGTTTATAGAAAAGTTTATCAAAAAATGAAGTTG